>NC_073255.2:152105000-152302500 GCF_029289425.2 Pan paniscus | reverse complement strand
AAAAAGGGATGTGTGCGTGTGCGTGTGCGTGTGTGTGTGTGTGTGTTGGGGCATTCTGCACATGTGGGTAAGCACATGGGCATTCTGCACATGTACAGGGTGCATGGATACAAAAATTATAGCAAAAGGAGTTTTCACCAAGAAGGGCCATGCAGATTTCTTGGCAAAAAGCCAGAGTTGCTATTGTAAATTTCCTAGTCAGTTTCAATGTCAACCTAAGCTCATATTTGAACCTGGAATCAGGGCAAAAGCATTATCGCTCTGTCACTTTGTTGCCAGAAGTGGAATTTTTTTGTTAATATTTTACTGTTACATCTGACAGGATTTCACATTTTCTGTAGTCCGCCTTTAGTACATTGAACTGCCAGACAGAGAAATTAATACCCTGAGTGACTGTATTTTAATTAAGCAATTTCATGCAAATTACAAATTTTAGATTGCCAAATAATATATTGCACAAAAATTGTAGGCTGGCTGATCTGATATGCATGGAGTATTACTCTTCCAGGCACTGTGCATACATGGGAAAATGAACAAAAATGCTAATTTCCAATCTACTATGCAAACGGTAAAAGATGCCTATTTAGATACATATGCTTTTCTTACGAAGGGTAAACAGTTCTTTAATTTAATATAGCTGACACTTGAAGATGTGTTTTTCTCTTTTACAAAGATAATTTTTGCATTGAACAAGTAAATGAGAATTCAAGTAGAAAGCATCTTGTTAATGGCAACTAATAAAAACTAATATTGCATAGAGTATAATGATATTAAACCTTGTAACTGGTACATAAAGCAAGATCATTCCTATGGTGACTCTGTCAATGAACATCAAATATAGTTGCATATTAAATATATACCTTTTAACAGAATAAAATGTTAACCCTTTCAGCAAATGACTAATCATCCCTGTGGGATTCTACCCTAAAATGAAAGTAAAGAAATGGTGTTCAAAGAAAAAAAATTAAATCGAAGCACTTAAAAAATTCTTATTACTTTCTAGTTTTTCAATCAGATTTATAAGACAAGAAAAATTAGGAAACTCCTTGTTGAAAATGTAACAACATATAGACTATACACTTTTCCAACATTCAGAACTTAAAGAGCTAATCTATATGAGTATTAATAGTTTGAGTTATCTCACTTATGTCCTTTACATATGATATGTGTGTGTGTTACTTTTTTGCTAGTTATGGATTAAACAAAAGAAAGATAAAAAAAAAAGAGCTAATCTATATAAATGAACTTTAATGAAAGAATCACTTGTTTCTGTTTTCTTAGTATGTTCATGTTGTATCAAAAAAGAAGGGATGAGATTACACTTATCTTGCATACAACTCCTCGTAGAGTTCTCCAGATGTGACTTACTTCCTGTGAAGATATATTCCTGTTCATAAAAACACAGTTTGACACTCTAGGAATTAAAAAAAAAAAAAAAAAAAAAGCAATGTAGCATTTAAGTGCTGCTGCGGTACCACAGGTTTCTCAAAACAAACAGTCCAACTAGCATTGGAAAAAAAATTAGCAGAGAATTCTAAGAGATCCATTGAAAACCTTACAAGACGGTTTCTCAATTTTTGAGACAATATACACATGCAAGTTGAGGTTTAGCTAAGAAAGAAATTGATCTGGGAGTCTATGCAAAATAATCTTCTTAATCATTGCTGCTGCACCAGATAGTTTGTTGTCTCCTTCAGTTTCCTGTTTATTCTCATTCAGACATAGCTCCAAAAAGTTGGGATCAATTATCAAAAATATCATATCTTACGACTTTAGTAACTTTTGTTTTCCAGACTTAACATCGCTATCTCTGGTTGTGTCTACAGTGGCCTCAGAACGTTGTTTCATAATCGGGGAGGGTCTATTGTAGCCAGATCTCTCTCTTACTATGTCTGGGGTAGTTTTGTAACTTGGGCCCTTGTGAACACTATTTAAGTTTGATAAGAATAATGGAAACTAAACCCTGTAATTAGCACAATGTGGGTTTGATTATACAGTTAACTTCTGTGCATATTACACAGTGGAGCAGCCATATTCCTGAATTAATTGCTAATGATTTCCTCACTAAAGAATTGATGACAACTTTCAGCATTTTCATGTGTGTGTATATGTGTGGTCTGTATTCTGGTGCAAACCAAATTTGTACTCTGCTGAGTTTTGCCCATCATTTTCTGTGTTCTGCTATATGTGGCCACACTGATCAGATCAGCAGCTTCCTTCTAAGAAGACACTGACACTACTTCCTGAAAGATTTTAATCAATATTTAAGTCATTGCTCAAAGTCATTATTTAAAACTAGGTGTTTATTAATGGCCTTAAGGTTGCCCTTAAGGAAGATTGGGCTGAATCCAAAATCCTTGAAGGCACACTGGAAGTTGGGAGCTGGAGAGACTAGAGGAAAACACCAAGTTTTAAGGGTTAGGACTGAAATTATTAATAAGTGATGAAGCCAGGATTTTGGATAAGGTGGGAAGTGAGTTAGCATGGGTCATGTAACCATCTCTAACCCAGTTATTTTGAGGACTTGGAAGGCAGCCTCCGAGTGCCCACATCTGGGCCATGGGCAGACCCAGAAACCAGGGAATGTGTGAGTCACATCTAAACCACTGGAACTGATAAAAGGAGGAGTGGTTTCCCAAGAAAAAGGATTGCATTCTCTTCTCAATATAAAGGATGATGGGCAAGCAAAACAACATGGGAATCATAGCCACTTTCTAGCTTTTTTAATTTGAACATCTTACATCACTTTTCTGAGCCTCAGTTTTCTTATCTATAAAAGGGACAAGACCTTCTTTGAAGAATTGTTGTGAGAGTGAGAGATAATTTATGTGTATTGATTCTCAAGCATTGAACATAAAAAATAAGAAAATAAACTTAAGTGATACCCTAAGAGCAATGCTTATGTTTAATAAAAATATGTCACTATGTATATAAATTTGTATGTATTAACACTTAGTTATATTTTTAAAGGCATGTTTTAAAAAATGACAGATAAACTAAGGTCAAAATGTAAATACTGATTGCCTTTAGGTAGTAAGCTGATGAGAAATAATTTTTTCTCCAGCTCTTATATGTTTTCCAGGTTTCTTTAATGGCCATATACTTATTTTGTAATGTCAAATAAACAATCTTTTAAAATAAAACAGCAAAAAGGCAAGATGTTATCATTAATCCTAAACTTTTTTCTAGGTATATTTAAGTCCAACAATAATTCTTCACAATTCACTGAGTACAAAGAACGA
Organism: Pan paniscus; assembly: GCF_029289425.2. Lineage (NCBI taxonomy): Eukaryota > Metazoa > Chordata > Mammalia > Primates > Hominidae > Pan > Pan paniscus. The sequence goes on along the minus strand of NC_073255.2, from coordinate 152,299,258 downwards.
TTTAACCATCAATGTAACATCCCTTTTTAGTTGTTTATTTTTATTTTCCTTTTATCAGGATAAATGGTGCTAAACTTGTTAAAAATTTTCATACTAAATATGTGAGGACACCGTTGCCTATTAAAGAGTGACTAGTAGTTCTAATTAAAACAAAATATGTAATTTAATCATTATTTCTTTCATTACTTTTTTCCAGTGCCCGAAATCATATTGGAATTGTCCTTTAACATTTATGCTATCAAGGGTTGAATTCAAAAAAGTCCGCATTGGGTTGAATTCAAATAAGTCCTCATTGGGTTGAATTCAAATAAGTCTACAACTAGAGATGTCAAAAGGAACTTACAATAATACTAGTTAGTTGACTATCTGTATAGTATTCCTATTGCACTTTTGTGTGTATGTGTGTATGTATACTAACATAGACACATGCATACTCACACATAAACACTAGTTCACCTACACTTAATTAGAGTCTTGTTTCAATAACTCTTATTTCCAATAATGCTGAATTTAAGAAACCTGTTTTAACCAATGGGCTTTTAACAATTGTGCTTGCAAAATTGTACTGATATTTAAAGGTCTTATCTGTTATAAGAATTCTCATTGAGGCTAAATAGATTTCATTCAATAAAATTTGGTAGTGTGAGGATAATAATGTCAAAGAAAAAAAAAGAAGACAATGCAGAAACACCATCAAGCTTCTTGAAGTTTAAAGGTGGATACAGAACTAAAAAGAAAAACACAAGAAATATAACAGCTGCTATGGACATATATATATATATATATAAAATGCAGTGAGACCATAAAAAAGGGACTTGCTAAGTTTGCCCTACAGAAAGGAAATTAGGGAGGCTTCAGAAGCAGTAGCTTTGAGAGGAAATTTAGACTGAGCTAGAACCTACCGTCAGTCAAGTGAACAAGGAGAAGGGACAGCATAACAGAGTCCATTGTAGCAGAGTGTGTTTCACATGCTGCTGGTGGCAAAGGTAATATTTCAGGTTACAAACTAATGAGCCGTTTTTGTAAAAACTTTTCACTTGAAGTCATTACAGCTCACAGGAAGCTGTAAAAAAAATGTACACGAAGGTCCTATGAACCCTTCATCTGGCTTCCCCCGATGTTAACATCTTGCCTAACTATAGCACAACATCAACACCATGAAATTGACACTGGCACAACCCATAGAATTTATTGACATTTCACCAGTCATACACACGCTTATTTGTGTGTGTGTGTGTTTCTATTAAATTTTATTCCATGTATAGCTTCATGTAACTGCCACCACAATCAAGATACTGAACTGTTGTATCACCACAGGTTCCCTTGTGCTACATTTTTGTAGCTCCTATCTCTGCCCAGACTTACCTCATACCCACTACTCCCCATCAAACCCTAATCTCTGTCAGGCACTCATTTGCTTTTCATTTCTATCATGACATTACTTCCAGAATGTTATGTAAATGGACTCACAGAGAATGTCACTTTTGGAGATTGACTTTGCCTGTCACATAATTCTCTAGAAATTCATCTAGATTGTTACACATAGCAATTAGTTGGTTTCTTTTTATTGCTGAGTAGTATCTGTTATATGGATTTACCAAAATTTGTTTAACCTTTCACCCGCTGAAGGACATTTCCATTTTTTCCAGTTTTTGTCTATTGCAAATAAAGCTTCTACAAACATTTCTATACATGTTTTTGTCTGAACATGAGTATTAATTGTATAAGAGTGCTGGGTGGTATGGTAAGTGTATTTTTGGCTTTAAAAAAACTGCCAAACTATTTTCCATGGTGACTGTATCATTGTACATTCCCACAAGCAATAATGAGTAATCAATATTTCTTTTAAAATTTTTATAGTTGCATATATATTTTAGGTTACTTTTCATGTATTAAGTGATTTTCAATTATGATATAGTTTCCTTTTTAAAATAAGTATTTTAAGAGAAAAGTTGAACTACTGGCTAAGAACAATACAAGTAATATTATAGCATTAGTTTGTTTTCTTGATAAGGCAAAAATAATTTCGGCGGTATAAGAAGGAGAGAAATTTGGGAAACTGTGGCTTGATGGCTAAGTACCCTGACTTTGACTTTGCTTATTAAATATTATATAGATATGGTACCTACTCTTGTTCCATCACTAAGTAGCGATGGCTCAATTTTCTTATTATTTGATTTATCATATGAATAACAATATGTAAATATTTAATTATAGTTAATAACAATATGTCTGTTAAGAGAATGAACTGAGACAATATGTATAAAATAGCTAGTCCAATGCTCAGAACATTGTGAATCTCTTAGCTTTTGCTTCAAAGTGAACAGCTGTCTAGGGCAAATTGACATGAGGCCATAGTATGCAGAGATCATATAATGATCATAACATTGCATGCAACTAAAGAAGTGTAGCAATGTCAATACTATATAAACTTGAAGGAGACATATTGCCTTGTATAGAGAAATTAATAATAGAGGTAAGATTTAACCATGGTATGAAAGTATCCTCTCTTATTTATTCTTTGCATAATTTTAAGTATTACTTCATAGAATAGGGTTAAAGAAAATCTTTTTCAAATTCATAAAAATTAAACCTAACCCTTTATGATGTAAAGTTTGATACTTCATTCTTGTTTCATTAGTTTTTACTGGGATTCTCTCTTTTGACTCCAGAAACTCAGAAGCAGTTTTTTTAGGGGCAATTGAGAGGAGAGGATGTCGTCTAATGGGAACCCAGGCTTCAAGAAGAAATCTTAACTACATTTCTGATTTTGAGACTCCAATAAATTGCTGAATCTTTCCATTCTTCTATATTATCCTATGTACAGCAGGCATTAATAGCCTCTCTAAAGCATCTTCCTGAGGATTAAATGAAATAACATGTTTAATACTCCTGACACATAGTTGGACCCACCAAATAGTAGCTATGTTTTTAAAATGTTTCTTCATACTTAATCTGTGATTAAATCAAACTCACATGCGGGTAGGACTGTATTTGTCCATCTAAACTGAGGGTTCGTTGTGTAATCATTGCAAAATGGAGTTAACTGCAAGGGTTTTTAAAGGGGTGTGTGCTAGGTTGGGGAGTGGTGAGTGGACCTGTGTGCCTGTTTATATTCATTCCAAACACCCAATACTCATTTATTCATTCACTCATTTTATAAGTAATAACAATAACATTAAAACCTAAGGTGTAAGGCCATTGACCTGCTTATAGCTCTCCAACAGTCCCACTTTCCTATGGATGGCTCCAATTGCACACGCCATTTATTTGAGCCACTTTCTTGATACAGAAATTAGCAATCAGTAGTCATGTTCGAATGTAAGTTAAAAGAGAAGGCTGAAGAGTGAAAGTTTCATACTTACTCACAGGAGATACTAGGGAGAAAATCCACTTTAGTTTTTCTAATAATAAGCATCAGAGACATATGGAAGATTGATGATAGTGGTAATTTTTTTTTTGCTCGTCATAGCAATTACATAGAATGTCAAGTAGACTTTTCAATTTTGAGAGACTTTATAATTTTGGTAAGAAAGAATATCTAAAGGAAGCTCATCAGGATAATAGCATCACTCTTAACCCTCTTAAAATTGCAGATATTCCCCCCTATAATTGGTGGGAAATTTACTGACCACAGAATAGAATTACAAAAGAAAGCTGGTCAAGAAAATAAGCAGAAGCCATCAGAAACATTTAAGATTACATATCAGAAAATCTTAAGGTTTACTTGTTACAAAATATTTGGCTTTGCAGGATTAAAAAGTATTTAAGTGGGTTGTTATAGTTAAAATACTATGAACTGTAGACTAAATAAAGAATAGCCTTGTAATTTCAATATCATCATATATTTCTCACTATGTAATTAATGGACAACAACATTTAGGAAAGATTTGAATTTTACAGTAACATTTTAAAATGTGCCTTAGTATTATTAAAGAATTGTGTTTTTATTTTTAATTTCAACTGGTTGATGCACTAGTGTGAATGCCTTTTATGATTTTTAAAATGATTTTTTGCAACATTAACTTTTATAATATGAAACATAATTAGGACAATAAAATAAGAAGTGTTATCTATCCCACCAGATTACAGTGATCATCTTCTTTGTGTTTCTCTCCCCGCCCCTCACCATTCCTTTTTTGTCTTGCTTTTCATTGGGCACACATGAATTTTGGAGAAACCTTTCTATAGGATATGTAATTCTTTCCAACTTCTCTAAGTTTCCAAGACATATTCTTCTACCACTCTCATAGATTTTGATTCTTAAAAGAAATTAAAGCTAAAATTTTTTTTTATTACACATTAAGTTCTGGGATACATGTGCAGAATGTGCATGTTTGTTTCATAAGTACACACGTGTCATGGTGGTTTGCTGGACCCATCAACCTGTCACCTACATTAGGTATTTCTCCTAATGCTATCCCTCCCCTAGCCCCCAACCCCCCAACAGGCCCTGGTGTGTGATGCCCCCTCCTTGTGTCCATATGTTCTTATTGTTCAACTCCCACTTATGAGTGAAAACATGCAGTGTTTGGTTTACTGTTCCTGTGTTAGTTTGCTGAGAATGATGGTTTCCAGCTTCATCCATATCCTTGCAAAGGACCTGAACTCATCCTATTTTGTGGCTGCATAGTATTCCATGGTGTATATGTGCCACTTTTCCTTATCCAGTCTATCATTGATGGACATTTGGGTTGGTTCCAAGTCTTTGCTATTGTGAATAGTGCTGCAATAAACATACATGTGCATGTGTCCTTATAGTAGAATGATTTATAATCCTTTGGGTATAGACCCAGTAATGGGATTGCTGGGTCAAATGTTATTTCTGGTTCTAGATCCAAAGTTTCATTTAATTAACAATTACAGCAATTTTCAAACCAATGTAAAATTTTCTTTGGAATTATTTATTTAGAAAAAGCAACTAATTGTTATATTTCTTGTAGCTATTATTAATGAAACAGTATATTCATTATTTTTATCTATTGAGTGTCAACATTCCAGAAAAATATCTTCTTTAGTCCCAATAAATCTGAACTGCCTTGTTTTCAAGGATTTATGAATTAGTTAGACTCAAGGTAGGATCATCCTTTCTAGATATTGATACTAGAAGAGCATATCAATTTAAAAAATTGACCAGATTTTGGAAAGTATGTGCTATGAGTTGAATTGTGTTTCTCCCAAACTCACATGTTGAAGTCCTATCCCCAGTGACAATATTTGGAGATAGGGCTTTTATGAGGTAATTAAGGTTAAATGTTGCCAGAAGGGTAGGGTCTCAATACAATAGGATTGGCAGCTTTATAAGAATAGGAAAAGAGAGTGATCTCTCCTTCCACATTCACATATCAAGGTAACAACATGTGAGGACACAAAGAGAAGGTGGCCATGAGCCCTCACCCAAACCAAACTCTGCTGGACATTGATGTTTAACTTTCTAGCCTCCGGAACCAAGAGAAAATAGGCTTTTATTATTTAAGCCATCCAGTTTATTGTGTTTATTAGGGCTGTCCAAGCTGACTAAGAAAGCCAGTATCCCTTCCAAAACTAGAATGCTGCACTCGGAGACACAAATCCTGTGGTTTTGCGGCAACTCTGCCACTCGAAAGGTTTGCAGAAATGGCCAATTCACTTACTGGCTTTGACAATCAATACCTTTCTCTGTAAAATGAGGATGGTCATCTTGTTAGTAATCTTGATGGTAATCTTGGATTAAATAGGACAATAGAGGCAAAAATGGTTTCAAAACTAGAAAACATTGTATAAAAATAAAATATTCCTTTTAAATTCAAAATTATTCTTAGAAGAGTTGGTGTCAATTTATTTATGTGAGATATGTATGGATAAATTCTAAATATAAAATATATATATAATTGATATTTTTTACAAAGTCATTGTTTTAAAGAGCCAGTACTATAAATGATGAGAATTCGGAGTCAATTCTTCTCATTTTATGTCAAAATTTGAAAGAGTTATTATAAGCACATAAAATGCACCTTTGTAAAATGTGAAATATTGGGCTATGTAGGCTTGCTATAGAGTAATGTTTCTTTTGCATTTACTTTATATAAAATATATTGTAAGTTCAAGTTTATCTTCAAATAATTCAATAGTTTGAAAGTTATAGCATGTGCAGTTTAATGAGTATTTTCTAATTTTTAGATGACTAAAACATTAACATTACTGAGACAGATGCAGTTAGTGAGCAAAAGAAGCAAGACTATATCATCAATTATTAAAGGAATGAGAAAATCTTGCATCCAAGCTTAACTAGGTTTTGGTATGAAAAGATAAAAAATGTAATAGAAGAACTCACAAATCTAAAAATGAGAATATTAGGGCCATACAAACTTTAGTGAATGTTAATAGTTAAATGAATAGATTGTATAAATAGTTGTTTTGATGTGGGGACAACATCAAATATATGGTAAAATGGCATTTGAAGTAGAAGTTATGGATTTTAAAGATAAAATAATAATAGTAATAATTGTGATCTATAACCCTTCATGACATTAATAAAGAATCACTGATGTGAGAGTAGTCCAACTTACTTAAATTAAAAATGAGATAATTATTTATCAAATTTTAATAGAAACTAAAAGCAAAGAATACATACTTCTTGAGGCAAAGGGGACAATAAAACTACATGCAACTATATTCAATTTACACACTAAAACAAGAGTATAAAATATTCAAAGTTAAAGAATATGAAAATCCTTAATGAATGTTATCTTTAAAGATATTCTAAAATACAAATTATACAATAAGTATAACTGAAAGAATGGTTAAAGTAGATCAGATGCAGAGGAACAAAATAAAATGGAAGATGGCAATACAAATGTCAGACAAAATAGAATTCAAGGTGAAAACCATAAAAATAAATAAATTTTATATTTAATGAAAGGTGCTATTATCTTTTAGGCAGTCCTTATAATACTTAAAAACTTTTATGTAACAAAATAATGCCAACTAATCATATAAATTAAAAGCTATTGGAGATGCAAAAAGAAAAATAAAAACATGAGCATTGGTAGATGTTACTTAACACTATAATTCTAGGACAAATCAAATAGACAAAAAGCAAATGAATGTGTCAAGATATAAAGTTAATTACCAGCATACTGTTTACTCAGTGGCAAAGGAGATGAACCCACAGGTTGATTTTATCCAACGAAAGACGAAGCAGGCTTGATAGAAGAGAAAGAGAAGAGAGGAGAGGAATACCAAACTACAGCCAATCTGAGAAGATTTGTTTTCTGTTTGCACATATTTGGGGCTAGTGATTAGCGAGCAATTAGCCAGCAAGAGTCTAGCCCATCCCTTCTTACATAAGCCAACTAGTCAGTATGAAAGGAAACAGCTTTATTTGTTCATGGAATCCCTAGAAGACCTCACAAGTTTATTATGGTGTCTTTGTGACAAGCTGCCTCTATGAAAAAATGTCTACCAGAGTTCTTTTTAAAGCACCTCTAGTTAGGTTAGATGTGAATCATTTCCCTGTTCAAAATTTCTCAGGTATAATCAAAATTTATCAAAATACATATTGTATATAAAATGCATAGAAAAAAATCTATGAAATAAACTACTTCACATCGCTAACATAGATATTTCTGGTGGTGGTGTTACTAAAAGTGATTTTTATCTACATTTTCCCAAATAATAAAAGTCTATTATATTTTTGTGATTAGGAAACCTAAAAATTATATTTTTAAAAATAATAATTGATCTCAATCATTGAGCATCCATGTGTCTTATATATGGTGTTTCATTCAGTTCTTCACCAAAAGCCAATATAGTATATATTATCACTCCATTCAGAGATAAGGAAATTGATCCTGAAAGACAGTACCTGATTAATCCAAGGATACCACTGATTCTACTATTTTGACCCACTAAAAATTAATGGCATTGCCAAGAAAAATAAAAGTTTGTGAATGGGTGCTCACATGTTGAAATAATGAATTAAGAAATAGAATAGACCTAAAGTGGCAAGTTTTGTGACAGTGACATATATATATATATATAAAAAGATATATATTTATTTATATATAAATATTTATTTATATTTATTTAAATATATATTTATTTAAATATATTTATATGAATATATATTTAAATATTTAATTATATAAATATTATATAATTATTTAAATATATAATTATAATTATATAATTATATAAATATTATATAATTATAATTATATAATTATATAAATATATAATTATAATTATATAATTATATAATATTATATAATTATTTAAATATATATTTATTTAAATATATTTATTTAAATATATAATTATATATTTATATATTTATAAATATATAATTATATATTTAAATAAATAAATATATATATATATATATTTAAATTTGAACCTGGAGCTAGAATGCTCAAGTTTGCTGTGTCACACAATAGCTGTAGGGTTTGGAGCACATAACTATATGTTTCAAAGTGAATTTCCTCCATTACTTTGCAATTACAATAGCACCTACTATTATATTATCACAGTGTTAGAAAAGGTAGTATTCATATATCTCTTAAAACTGCATCCGGTATGTTTAGGGAGAGGAAGGGCTGTGTGGCTTGAGCGTATCAGCAGAAGGAAGAGTGAGATGAGATGAGATGAGATGAGATGAGATGAGATGAGATGAGACGAGACGAGACGAGACAAGACGAGAGAGGTGAGAGATGACTAAGGCTTTTCCTTCAAGTGAGATAGGAAGCCATTGGAGCATTCAGGGCCATGTAATGACAAGATCTGACTTGTGTTTTAAATGGATTATGCTGTGGTGTTGTGTAAATTAATAATGGGGTACAAGGGTAGGAGCAGGAAGACCTATTAAGATGCTATTTCAAATGCAGAAGAGAAATGATGGTATCTTGGACCAATAATTAGATCTGAGAGGGCCAGACTGTATGGTTTTGCAGGGTATCCATACACAAAGTTTACTTGTCATCATGACAACGCTAGGTAAGTCCAATATGATGAGATTGCTGTATACAGTCTCCCTACTCTACAATTATAAAACAGTGGCAGCTTATTATACAACTTGTGTACTTTCTTTAGCAACAGGTGAGTTTGTTTCAGATATCATTTAGTGATAGCAGATGACCTAAGGCTGATCAGTTGCCACCAAATGAAAAAGCTACAAATGACTGAAGTTAGAGCTCACAGTTGCTAATTGGCAAAATATTAGTGAGTAAATAAAAAATTATCAAGTTGTACTGCTTATTTCCAAGAAATATGCAATTTAACTATATAAAAATTACATTAAACATAATTGATGTGTTAATGAAGATTTTTAAAAAATTTCTTATTTATTCCAAAGTTGAGTGTAACTGCTTCTTCCCGTTAACAGATGGGAGAGGAATGGAAAGTCACGTAAAAAGTCTGAGATTTGGAGAAGTATATCTCTATACTGTTCTCTTTTCGTTTATATATAGGTAGGAGAAAGAGAAATGGTAACAGCCAGAGAAGATGACCTATTGTTTAGAAACATTTATTAAATCCTTGAATATTCAAAGAAAAGGACAGAGCTACATTTGTCAGTTACAAGTAAGTTACTTTTCCTAAGTATAAGAAATATGTCTCAACATTACTGGGAATCTAAGGAAAAGAGAGAAGCAGAGAGAGCCAGGGAGGCTAGAGTCAATTGGAGAAAAACAGCTTAAAGAAATTTTAAAAAAATGACTAACTTTTTCAATTCCAGTCTTTTCTTATCATCTTGTGAATGTCCTTCCATCTTCCTAAATTTCCTGTGAAGTCCACATAGCAAATCCAATGCCTTCTTTAAGTGGTGATGGTGTTGACATGTGTTAAACAAACAAAAAAGCCTGGGATCCATATGTGAGTTAATGAATGAAAATGTCAATACATGGAAATACTATGACAGATCAGGAATTTGGAGCCAATGTTGACTAGAAAAACATTAGACATCTGGCCCCTGCAATCCCCAAGGAGATTTGGGGACACATGGATCCCACTGCACATGTACTGGATTTTGCGCTATTCTGATATGGATCTCTAGAAACAAGGTACTTTGACTAATGTTTGAGCTAATGCCTCAGTTGGGCATTGATCATTTGAAATAATTGTGTATTGAGGATGTGACAAATCAACGGATAAATTAATTTCATCTATTTGCAGTATTTGGCAGGTCAGCCATCAACCTCAGGGTCTTTTCATATCCCTGAACCCTGTGGTTCTCTAGCTTTACTGCACATTAAAAATACGTTGGGATCTTTAAAAAAATGTCTATATTTGAATCCCATCCAAAATTGATTAAATAAGTATTTCATGTATAGATAAGCTTGAGAATCACAGTAGGTGCCAAATAACTGTAGAACAATTTAACCTGGATATACTAGCTTATAATCCCTGGTTTGCACCAATCAACCAATCACTAATTGATTAAAAAAATAATTCCCTGACTACATAGAATATACTTTATTTAAAATGGCAGAGGAATGATGAAGCATGGGTCTTATCCTTAAAGAATTTATCATGAAATTGAAAGAACTAGAAATGACTGTCAAGAGTCAAAATTGCTCTATGACTTCAAGTATTAAAGTAATAATATGGGGCAGGGTAATTGGGAATTGCTTTAAGGAGGAACTTTATCTGGGTTACTGTTACTTTTGGAGAAAACCAGTAGATAGCTATTATGGAGGTCTATGATTGATCCAATTTACTTTCAAATATCAAGAAATGTCATTATTATTGAAGTAGTATTCCAAATTTTAGAATTTGTTTTGTAAGCAGGCAGATATGATGAATGAGTTGCAAACCATAAAGACTGACTTTTTTTGAATAGAGTTTTATGCTGTTAATCAAATTCTATGGTAAAATTAGTCAACTAATATGCATAGTACTCATTATTCTTTAAAGTAATTAAGGAGAAATCATCAGTCACATACATGATTATTATTGTTTTTATGCAATAAAAAATGGTTTCTCATCTTACTTTATTGTCAAGAATATATAATCTATAACATATCAGTGTACAGCCACAGCTCTGGAGCCAGAACACCTCGGTTTCAATCCTGGATACTCTGCCTTCTGTGTGACCTTAAACATAGTACTTAACTTCCATCTCCTCTGTTTCCTTATATATGAAAAGGGGATAATACTATTATTTTTCTTTAAAAATTATCAGGGGGATTGAATTAGATAATACATGCACAGCATTTAAAACAGTACCTCTCAAATAGTCTGTCCTTAATAATAGCTGTTATTAGGGCCGGGCGCAGTGGCCCACGCCTATATTCCCAGCACTCTGGGAGGCCAAGGCAGGCAGGTCACCTGAGGTCGGGAACTTGAGACCACCCTGGCCAACATGGCGAAACCCTGTCTCCACTAAAAATACAAAAAAGTAGCCAGGCATGGTGGCAGGATGCCTGTAATCCCAGCTATTCAGGAGGATGAGGCATGAGAATCAGTTGAACCCAGGAGGCAGAGGTTGCAGTGAGGCAAGGTCATGCCACTGCACTCCAGCCTGGGTGACAGAGCAACAATCTGTCTCAAAAAACAATTATTATTAATAATAATAGCTGTTATTAGTATCACTAATTTTCTTGGAAAACATATATTATTTGGTGATTATCATTATCATCTATAAGCACACCAAAAATTTATATATATATATATATATATATATATATATATATATATATATGCACACACACACACACGGAAATATGAAAGTCTGCTTTGTTTAAATCTTATTTCTAATAACTACAGTATTTGGTCCCTACAGGCCTCCACTGAAAGAGCCCTACAAGCTGTGACTTTTGGTAGGTTAATCATCCCTTCCATGCCTCAGTTTCTCACCTGTACAATGGGAATAATCCTACTTCCTACTTCAAAGGATTGTGGTGAGGATTAAGTAATTCATGCAAAGCACTTAAAACAATACCTGGCACAAATTAAACACTATATGTTAGCTATTATTCCTATGATTATCATTATTTTTATGATTGTGCTCCATTCATGATCTTCCACTTCAATATTCCCACAGTTCCTCAGCTCCCTGAAGAGTTCTTTACTGGATCCCTTCTACCCATGTTAATTTCCCTGGTTGCTTGTGAGCTTTAGGCAGCAGAAAATGACTACCAGCTTGTTAATAGCATTTTGACTGAAACTCATTTTTATAGAATGTCCTGGGAATTTACATCTTAAGCCTTTCATCACTAATCCCATTGAAGGATATTCTCTAAGTGTAGGTAACGAAGAGCCAAAACGCAGCCTCACTGCCTTGCACTGGTGTGGGCAGGAATAGAGCCAGAGTGAAGGGGGGACTGTTTTCTGGATCTTCGCTCCATTGTATATCTCAAGTAACTTCAAAGGAAATGTTGCTCTTTCCTTTTGAAGAAGGGAGAATGCTTTTTAGCTCTCTGACACTTAAAATTTGGAGTGGGAATAACTGAAGATGACAAAAATGCACTTGACTAACTCCACAATTTTTTTCTGAGGTTGGCATTATTATTTATATTCCTCTTTTTTAGGCTAATAATAGCCGTGATAATGGTACTTCGGGTTCTATGTGGCTATGCACTGAGGTCCTTTTGGAAAATGAAAACTATGATAATTTTTTAAAATGCACCAATAAGCAGGTTTTTTAACACTGAAAGGAAGAATAAATTAAAACTATTTTCTTAGCGTTTTAGCAGTAAGAATATTCTAATAACACTAAATAGGTAAATTGTAGCATTCCATTCTGAAAATAATCAATTTAAACAGATTTCAGCTGTAAATTTAAATCTAATCTGCATTATTAAATAAAAAATGATAGTGCTCTATTTTGTTTTACCTGCATTTGAGAATAAGTCCCTTTTATCTAATGGAAGAGAACAAAAAGAACAGACATAGTATTTTAAAAACAGCACCCTAAGGATTTTTAAAAACCAGAAAATTGAAATAACTTTGTGAAGCTGGCATAATATGACTTTTAGAATTTTTAAAAAGCTTCTTTCATTAAAAATCACCCCCAAACTACATTCCTTATAAAAGAATTTCTCTACTCATTTTTATTAGTTTAGCTTTAATGTCAGTACTCAGGTTTATAAGTGCAGTATTAGAAAAACAATGGATTAATAATAGATGTCATATGATGCTTTTATATCTCACATTATGTTTGATTCCTCATTCCTTTTCTCAGTTGCTTTAATTCCTAAACACTCTCCCCCAAACAGAGAGCATCTGCCAATTTCATTATATGGGAACTTAATAATACTTAATTAAAATACAAAGCTCTACTTGCTATCTACTATTTAATTGCATATGATTTAAATAAAACAATAATGGAAAGTATCAGATAGTTCATATATATTTCTATTTGAAAAAGGATAATATCTTGACTATTTCTTTGGAGTAACCATAGGTTTTATAATTTTATCTATATTATAAAAAGAAACTATATACAATATTACTCAATTTTCTTTCCTTCTAGCACTTAAAACTACATCTTATTGTAGCTTTTTAAATATTAACTTTTCTTTTGGACATTCAAAGCAATGCATTACATTTTTCTATATCAACTTGATGAGTTTGGAGATGAGTATACATCTGTGAAACCATCACTACAATCTATGCCATAAACATGTCCATCACCTCTAAAAGTTTTCTCCTGCCATCTTTATGTATTACTACCGTTAAGTTTCAGGGGGGACAAGAACACATAACGTAAGATCCGCTCTGAGCAGATTTTTAAGTAGACAATACAGTGTTTTTAAACTATATTTACTATGCCATACAGTATATCTCTAGGACTTGTTTATCTAACATAAGAGAAACTTTGTAGCCTTTGACTAATACCTCCCCATTCACACTTGCCCCAGCCCCTGACAACCACCATTCTGCTCACTGCTTCTATGAGTCTATTTTAAATTCCTCAGGTAAGTTGTATCACGGAGCATTTGCCTTTCTGTGTCTGACTTATCTCATTTAGCATAATGTCCTCCAGGTTTATCCACATTTTCAGTGGCAGGATTTCCTTCCTTTTTTAATCCTGAAGACTATATATATTCTGCATTTTCTTTATTGATATATATGTTGAATAAATATTGAGGTGAATTTAATGTCTTGGCTGCGGTAAATAATGTTTCAATGAAATGAAGGCGCTGTTATCTTTCTAAGATTCTAATTTCAATTATGTTGGATATATACTCAGAAGTGGGATTGCTGAATCATATAGTAGTCATATTTTTAACTTTTAAAGTAACTTTCATACTGGCTACACCAACTTACATTCCCACCAAGAGTGTTCAAATTTTCCACTTTCCTTTACTCCACATCCTTGCCAACAAATCTATCTATCTACCTATTATATATCTATTTATCTCTCTCTCTCTCTCTCTCTCTCTACTTATCTAATAGCCAACCTAACAGGTGTGAGGTGATATGTTATTGTGTTACAGTAAGGACTTTTTGCTTGAAAATTTTGGTGAAAACTGAGTGTATGATAAACTTCTAACTTAATATTTTTAGTAGAATTCATAATTATGAAATAGCTACTAGTTACTCTACTAATGTGAAGAAAGAATAATAATAATCATGGCAGGAGAATTCAGGTGCCATGAACTGTCGTTTTCTTTCTCTTTTTATTTATATCTAATAATAATTTTCGTAAAAAGAATAAGTAAAGAAATATAGATCATGGTGAAAAAAAGCTTGAAACTGCATTGCATTCAAAAGTAAATATGTATTTTGTAAGAAAACAAGTTTGAAAGTAATTTTCAGTGTATATCTTTTCATTTGTCATATTTGCTTCAAATCATTTAAAAAATAATGCATTATAAACTTAGTTGAAGTTGTTTTTGTGCCTCTTCCCTATCTTATTTCCCTCCATTACTTTCCACTAACAAGAAGTTGCTATTTAGTTTAGTTGTCCACGGTTTTATAGTTTTATAACATATTTATAAGACAAACATACAGAAATGGCTTAGTGTGAATTTTTGACATTTCTTAAATGTATATACATATAATTATAGTTCATTTAACTTGTACATGGTTATGCATTGTTTCCATGGTTGATTTTTGGAGACGGAGTCTCGCTCTGTTGCCTGGGCTGGAGTGCAGTGGTGTGATCTGGGCTCACTGCAACCTCTGCCTCTTGGGTTCAAGTGATTCTCCTCCTTCAGCCTCCCAAGAAGCTGAGATTACAGGTGTGCACCACCACACCTGACTAATTTTTGTATTTTTAATACAGACAGGGTTTCACCATGCTGGCCAGGATGGTCTTGATCTCCTGACCTCAAGTGATCCACCTGCCTTGGCCTCCCAAAGTGCTGAGATTACAGGCATGAGCCATTGTGCCTGGCCCCTACTTAACTTGTATATGGTATTTTTTTTTATACCAGGGTAAGCCATGGTAAGAGTGAAAGAAGCCAAGGGTGGGTGGTAACTATCTGCCAGGAAGAGAGTGGTATTTTATCACTGGCATTGTTTAGAATTGCCAACATTTTGTTGGTCTTATTGTTGTTAAATTCTCTACAGACAATTCTCCCCTTTTTTGTTTGCACCTAGGCAGAACACTCCCACCACCTCACGTCCACCTTCCTCCTTGGTATGCTACTACAGGGTATAAAGATTCTATAATTTTTAATTTTTCCTCTTTTTGTATTTGTGTGAGTCAGTGCTACTCAAAGTATATGGTTTGCAAACTGTTTAGACCTGGTCAGTAATGAGATAAGAAGCTTGTACCACAATGCATATCAATCTATTGTTTCCTTCATCCAGAAAGCCATGCTAAAAGACAAAACAAAACAAAACAGTATATGGAAATGAGGCAGTTTAAACCAGAGTATGTGTAATGAGGTAATTGATTTGCCTCTGAAGCAAGCCCCTTATCTTGCAAGACATTGGTAACAAACTGTTCACAGAGCAATACTATGCACTTTTTGAATAGCACTGATTTGGGATGGTTGCAATTTTTCTTACATATTACTCATAACTCAGAAAATATCTTTAACGTGCTTTCAGGTTCATGAGCAAAAGAGTTTCTCTGCACTTGTTCTTAGAGGTAGAATTGCTGGGAATTGGGCTATGTACATATTCAGCTTTCCCACATAACAGCTTTAAATTGCTCTCCAGAGTGATTATACCAGCTTACCCGCTGACCAGCATTGCTGTGGGTATCAATTTTCCCTAAACCCTCACCAATAGCTAGAAATGTCAGGCTTTTTTTTTTTCTGATTGAATTGGAATAGTATGCTTTCTCTTTGCAAGTTTTTGTTTTTGTTTTTTGCTTATTCATTTGGAGGATTGATAAATTTTGGTTCTGGTTTTATACAAGATTGTTTCATGTTAACCTCATACCCAGTTAACTTGCTGAATTGTCTGACTAGTAGTGTTCAGAATTTATAAATAGACTCACTTGGATTTTATAAACAACTATATTATCTACAAAGTACAACAGTTGTGCCTTTCCTTTCCAATTTTTCCCCTCTACTTTACCTATCATATTGCATTGGCTCAAATCATCAATGTAATGTACCTTCCTATTAAGTTTGAGAATGCTTCTATTTTTCCACCGTCAACTATGATGTTTGCTGCAGTTTATGCCTATGCATTTATGGCAGCCATGAAAATGTACTTTGAAGCCTTACAGTTATAGGAAATGGAGGGTAATTGACCAAAGGCCCTAGTGGCCACACTCTGAGACTTATTACTGTGTTTGCTCTGAGGCCATGCTTTCAATGGGTTGCTTCAAGCCAATGACTGAGCATGGCAGGAAACTAGGTTAGGCCCATTCTTAGAACACATGGTACTTCCACTGATGGCTGACTTTGGCTTAAGGAATCCCTGACAATCTTGCTGAATCTTCTTTAAACTGCCTAAGAGTCTCAGATGCTTCCACACAACCTTCTTTCCTTTACATAGGGTCTGACTTGCCTCTTGGCCTGACAGCTCTCCCAGCTCCCTGGCTCCCTTTCCTTGTTCTTTCATACAGACATTTAATAAAATACTTGTACTTTTAATCCTGTGTTGACATCTGTTTTCTTCTATGAGGAGCTAGATTAACATAACCTTTATCTAACGAAGAAAATTTCCTTTCATTCCTACCTCTGTAGGAGTTTTTAACACTCATTTCCTTCTTGCAGGTGAATTCAATGTTTTGGCTCATGTCATTATTACTTCTCTTTGGAGGAGTAAAATGTCAAGTGAAGTTTTATTTGATTCTCCCTACACCTCATTTGCCCTCTCTCAGATCCTCATTTTTTTCCACCTATTCTTAAAATTGCTTGTTTGAAGTTGAAGAGACGAATCAGATTATCCAGCATTTTTCCCCCACCTTCTTTCCATCTAGGAAGAATAGTGAGACAACTTTCCTGTTTTTAGTGGTTTTCTATTTTCTCATGTTAATCATACGTGTTTTCTTCTGGACTCCTACCCATGCCCTACAGTCTGCTTTCCCTGAAGTTGTTTGTAGGGTATTAACAAAAATGTTCAAGATAATGGTAACTCATTGTCCTCCGTCATAGCTAGCTTCTGAGGTGGAGAAATGGTAGCTGCTTGTGTTATTTGATATCTTCTTTTTCTCTACCCCTGGATAGCACATGTCACCATTTATGGTATGCACTTGTGACCCTATCTCAATATAAACACTATTCGTTTTTCATCTGTTTACCTAATTTTCTTTGTTACTCTTCTTAACTAGTAGGGAAAGAAACTTCTGTAATCTTCCTTCGACAGTGCGGTTATCCTCTGAAGTTACTTCAGTACCATTTTAACACACAATAGAAATGAAAACAGTGAAACTATATTAGCTGTAATGAAAAACAAACTTTGAAGTCAATGTTTTTCCCTGATTGGAAAAACATTTATTATATCAGAGATACCATTCAAGCCAGTGCATTTAATTACAAAATTTGTGAATGGCACTTGTTTCCAGAAGCAGAATTCTGATGTACATACTTGCCAACTGTTAGAAAACTTACTGCTGTGCAAATGATTTTAAACATATTACATTGAAATATGTTTAGAAAAGGATAGAGAATTCCCTAAAGACCTAATGCCAGTCTGTACTTCAATAATCCCATAGTATGAGTGAGTGAAATTCAGTATAGAGTGAATATAGGCCTCATTTGAATGTCTAAAGTCCAGGATTATTAGGTCAGGATGTCAAAGTCTGGGAATATTGGGTCAGAACACTTGGCCTGGCTCTGGCCCTCACACTGAGCAGAAAGCAAGGGATAAATTCCCAACCTAGCATAAACACAGTTCACCTGATACAGAAATTGAGTAAGGTGAACTGACATCATAAACTCCTCCATACCAAACACAAAGCAGTGAATATAAAATATAATAATTTAATTTTTACTTAGCAAATCAAAAATATGAAAGGGAAATACTTGAGTGCCCAAAATAAGCACTTCAAAGTGAAATTGATGAAGAGGAGTTTAACAGAATGTTCTATGAGGATATTGGAAATAGATATATGCTTTGTACTAGGAGACAGTTTTAGTGCCTATGTTGAGGATAGTAATTCATAACATATTTCTCAAAAAAACCAGTTCTATATTTAATATGATTAGATTGTTGGGTTTTCTCTTATATGTTATAAAAAGACTTTATTGTGTGCAGAAAGTCTGGAAATTTAAAAAACGTAGCTTTTGAAATTAAAAATTCAGCACGTGGTTAAAAAAACATAAATTCATTGGAAGATGAGTTTGGCATACTGAGGAAATCAAACATATTGATGAACAAAAGATGAAGAAATAGAAAATAAAGATGTCATGAAAACTCAGAGAATAAATGATGAGAAAGTTCAATACACATCAAACAGGAGTTCCAAAAGGAATGAAGAGGAAGACTAGGGAAGAGACAATAGCTGACAAAATAATGGCTAATAACTTCTCAGAATTTAATAAAAACAGGAGTCATCTGACTGAAAAAGGCACACTGAATCTATAGAAGAAAAATTAAAATACTGGCGAGTTATGTACTAAAGCAAATATTAAATACAGTGTTTCATAATTACATATTTAGTAATAAATGCAAATAATTACTATTTAAACTTATTACTAATATGTAATTATGAAACACTGTTAGTCCATTCTTACACTGCTATAAAGAACTGCCCGAGACTGGGTAATGTATTTTTAAAAAGAGGTTTAATTGACGCACAGTCCCGCATGGCTGGAGAGGGCTCAGGAAACTTACATACATGGCAGAAGGGGAAGCAAACACATCTTACATGGCGGCAGGCAAGACAAAGAAGAATGCATGTGTAGGGGGAACTATCAAACTCTTATAAAACCATCAGATCTCATGAGAACTCACTCACTATCATGAGAATAGCATGCGGGAAACTGCCCCCATGATCTAATCACTTCCTACCAGGTGCCACCCCCGACATGTGGGGATTATGGGGATTACAATTCGAGATGAGATTTTGGCTGGGGACACAGAGCCAAACCATGTCAAACACTTTCCATGTGCCAGGTACTATGCCATTATGCTCTTAAGATACAAAGAAACAAGAACATAAGCAGTAAGGAAGTTAACACTCTGATAGGAGGAGGATCAATAAGCAAACATAGATAAAACCACAGTGGTCTCATAGAGGCTGGTAAAGGATAGTGTAACTAAGGGACTGGAGAGGAGGAGGGTCCATTGCTGTCTCACAAAGTCAGGAAGTTCTTAAAATGAAATGGGGCTTGAGCTCAGTTTTGAAAAAAGCAAATAACATGGGAGATTACTGCTTCAGCAAGTGAGAGAAATAATTCTAGGCAATCTGTACACAGGCACAATGATGTGAGGACCTGCATCATCTTCTGGGACCTGCAGATAGCCTGATGAAGCAGAGAGTGGGAGGCAGTCAGTAGTGTGCAAGAATGTAAGCAAACACAAACCAGAGTACTCCATCTGCATTTCCACTATAAGAAGATGGCACTTTGTCCAAGAGAACAGACCCATTCAAAGTGTGATCTGTGAACTGAAGCCTATCTGCAAATTTTCTTACTGGTCCTCAATGAGATAAATAGAAAACATGAGAGAAAGCATTTAGAAACTTTTACTGAAGTTTAGTATTACCAGGAAATCCAAGTGTATAACTTGGTATTTTACAAATGTATGCATCTGAGAGAGACTAGAAATTAAAAAACAAACAACAGCAACATTAAAAACTAAATGTTTAAGGTGATGAATGTCCCAAATACCCTGATTTGACAATAACATATTATATGAAAATATGAAAATATCACATATACCCTGAAAATATACACATCTATTATGTATTAATAAAAATAAAAACTGTTCTTTCTCCATAAATAGTTTGAGAGGGCTTCTGAAATATTCTAAATCAGGGAGAAACTATTACAATAAGGCAATCATCACAATTTTATATATGAGAAATATGGGCTCAGAGTAGTAATGCAAATTGCTTAAGTTCAAATAGCAAGTAACTGAGGAACAGTCCTCTTTAACTCTGATTATATCAGATATTTACACTTTATTGTGAATTTAAGCCACCCTATGTTCTTCAAGGGAATGTTAAAAATAAATATTTTCCCTTAAAGGAATTGTAAACATAACTACTAGCCATATTGGAAAAAATATAATGAACAATCAAATATTCTTTTCAAGAAAATACACAATACACACTCTATGGCTTACCCCACCTTCTTCAAAACCATACAGATTAGAGAAAATATGTATTTCCAAAAATGTATAATCATTTTGGAAAATAAGGAGGAGACACTATGATGGACTAATGATTGTGAAAATAAGAAGGAGACACCATGATAGACTAATGAATCTTGAAAACAAAAAAGCAGACGAAACATAAATAAACCATAAAATCACAGCTCAGAATCGATGAAGGATGCTATTACAGCAAAAATGGAAGATGTGGCAAGGATGCTTCTTGCCCAGAAATGGTGGATACTCATCTCCGAAAGAGAAGGCACAGAGGAAACTAACAAGATTAATTGAGTTGACACAGGCAGAGTAGCCAGTCTCTTGTACATCTTGAGATAAGCAGCAGCAATAGCATGTCTTGATTATCTTAACATGGAGGCAATGGAGGGGGACTTTGCTCTGAGAACAAGGACCCAGATAGATGGCAACACTTGGGAGAAGTGGGGAGAATCTGCAGGCCACAAAACTAGCCTCAGCTGTGGACCTGTCCCATGGCTACTCCCGCTAAAAACATATCAAATTAAAAGCCATATGTCCTCTGCCCCTCCACTAAGCAGGCAGTGCAGACAGAATCTAGAAAAGCATCTCAACTCCAAAAAGTATGTGTAATAAAAAATTAATAAAATTAAGGAAAGCCAATGTATTAGTCCATTCTCACACTGCTAATAATGACATACCCAAGACTGGGTAACTTATAAAAGAAAGAGATATTGACTCACGGTTCCGCAGGGCTGGGGAAGACTCAGGAAACTTACAACCATGGGAGAAGTTGAAGCAAACATGTCCTTCTTCACATGGTGGCAGCAAAGAGAGGTGCTGAGCAAAAGGAGGAAAGCCCCTATAAAACCATCAGATCTTGTGAGAACTCACTCAGTATCACAAGAACAGATGAGCAGCTTGAGGGTATCTGCCCCCATGATTAAATTACCTCTCAATGGGTTTCTCCCACAACATGTAGGGATTATGGGAACTACAATTCAAGATGAGATTTGGGTGGGAACACAGCCAAACCACATCAGCCAACATCATGAGTGAGTGATGATCCACTCAAAAAATAATACAACAAAGTAAGAAGAGTTAATAAATGTAAGCTGTAGAGGACTTTAAATTGTATTAAAATTCTGAGAGAAATAAAGAATTAGCAGAGGTCACTGAAATACATAGTGTAATTTTTAGTACAAAATACAACTTCAGTTGTTGAAATGAATAACAGAATGGAGTTAGGTGAGGGAAAATTAGCTTATTGGTTGAATGAGGCAAGAAGTGTTCTCAGACTACAGCATAAAAATATGCATATATGACATTCAAAAAATTCTCATGCAGGATGGGTTGAGAGTTTTTAAAATCATTTCAGTAAGAGTTTGAGAAAGAAAGAATAGATACAATGAAGAGAAAGAAAGCAGAATTTCCTAAAACTGAAGAAATATACAAGTTTTGAGATTGATGAGGTCTATTAAGGACTCAATAAAAATAAATTTCAAAAGAAAACCCTCACAAAAACAAACGAGTTTAAATAAGATAAAGTAAAATAATAATAATAATAAAGGAAAAACCTTAGAACTTATTCAGTGTAAGAGAAGAGGAAAAATATCTATATTACCTACAAATATATGAAACTCAAACTGCCATCATCAGCAATGCTTAAGAAGAATGGGCAGGATAAGCTGAGGGTGAATATTTTAACTAGTACCATAAACCCAGCCAAATGACTATTCAATGAGATTGAAATTCAGACATTTTCAGAAATACAGAGACTCAGTAAGATTACCACTACAGAGTTCTCAGAGAATACTGCTGCAAATGAAATATAGTTGTAGGGGGTAGAATAGGGATGTGAATAGCATTAATGGATGAAGTAATAAATAAAACTTCAGTTTACATAAGTAATGATTAAAAATTAGATGCTGTATGGGAATGTGGAAAGAAGTTAACTCATGTACATATGAAAATTTAGTAGGTTGTAACAATGGGCTGTCAAAATAAGTTACATAATAAATGGTATTGTTCACCCACATGGAAATATGTACACATCAAAATTCCTAATAAAGCCTATATGAAATTGACAAACACCTTTTTTAGAAAAAAACTGTAACTTCTTAGGTAATAATCTAGAAAACTACGTTTTAAATTTGAAATGGGTTAATCTATGCACAAAAGCTTAACAAATAAAAATATGTACACATGTAACTATGTATTTTAATAAAAATGCCATGGAAGTAATAGACTATCCAAAATATTTGAACTAAATGGAACAAATAAAGCAATTAACGTTCAAATTATATGAATAACTACTAATAAGAAAAAAGACAATAAAAGTTAAGAGTAAGGATGAGGGCCAGGCCCGGTGGCTCACGCCTCTAATCCCAGCACTTTGGAAGGTCAAGGCGGGTGGATCACGAGGTCAGGAAATCGAGGCCATCCTGGCCAACACGATGAAACACCGTCTCCACTAAAAATACAAAAATTAGCTGGGCATGGGGCACACACCTGTAATCCCAGCTACCTGGGAGGCTGAGGCAGGAGAATCACGTGAACCCGGGAGGCGGAGGTTACAGTGAGCGGAGATCGCACCACTGCACTCCAGCCTGGCGACAGGGTGAGACTCTGTCTCAAAATAATAATAATAATAATAATAATAATAATAATAATAATAATAAATAAGATAAGGATGAGAACAGAGTATTATCTGAAGAGGGAACATGTCCGATTGATAAATACTGTTTAACCTCACTTGTAATCAGAAAAATGTAAATTTAAGTACCAATTGATCTTTTTTGAATGTAAGATTTGTGAAAAACAAAAAGTGTGCTAATACGAAGTGTCAGTAAAGGGTACAAGAAACTAGAATTTTGAAACAATGTAGTGGAAGTATGAATTGGAAAGCCATTTTAGATGACAATGTACAGATATCGATATTTGATTTCAATTGTTGACATACTCTGTAGAGGAACACACACATGCATGTGTATCCAAGAGAACAAACATAGACATTTACAGCAACATTGTTTGATGATATAGTAAATGTTTTACCTTTGAAAGTGTTTGTTTTGACTGACTCACAGAATTTAATAGTTCCAAGGAGCATAAAGGTGAGCCCAGACTTCAGGTAGTGAATACAAAAACCCATATTTCCAGATGGCAGCCTCATCTTTTATCTTCTGGAACAGTCTTATAAACCCAAAGGAAGCTAGGTAGCTATACTCTTAAACTGGGAAAGCAGAAGTATGTTTTATCCCCAGCTATATTATCCTGGACAAGTAATTAAACTTCCCATCGATGCCTTCTTCAATTGAGGCATTTCATCCTGAACTGTAATTTTAAATTATTATAAACTCTCTTTTATGAAAAAACTCTGTAAAAAAGAAACTCAAAGCATTTTCTTGTCAGATTACCTGCTTTTAAAAGACTATGTAAATATTTACAGCAGACCGTATCTATTTATCTTCTCTGAAAATGTCATAGTATTTCTCCAAAATATATTTCTTCTTTATTGATTTATCTTTGTAATTCCTTCCTATTTGTTTTTAGTTTAACTGCCTGATGTATTTCATCTGCACAGGACTTTCAGTTATAATAGAAAAATGCAAAAGGAAAATAAATATCAGCTACAATATTGTAGATACCTGAAATAGACATAAAACTTGAGATACAGAAAATAAAAATAATTTGTGGGTAAGGCAATATATTTTTGTATCATTGAAATAATGCAAAATAGTCACATTTGGTGGAAAATAAACAGGAAAATACTTTCATCTGTAAGTTTTGTCAGTCAGTGTAATACTTTCAAATTGGCGTTAAAATTATCCATGGTTTATTTCTTCATTTATTCAACAACTTTTGACTAAATCTATATCATGAACAAAAGGCCATGCCACTCAAAGCATATTTATTTCTTTAGCATGAGTGAGGGAAATAAGAAATAGGGTTATGATTTTATCCAATGCTAATTCATGAAACGAAATATTTTTGAGGATCTTTATGTGCCAGTTACCTAAATATGAGTACAGCAGTGAATAAAACAGACAATTTTGTCCTCATGCTGATTATATTCTCATGCATCAAGAAATGTGAAAATTGTTATATTAAGTTAAAATGTTTGAATTTGTGTTTCTCACATGACTAGCATTAGAATAATATAATTAATGTAGTGTATTTAGTGCCAAATCTTATAATAATTATATATAATTAAAAGCAATATATATTGCTTTTTATATTGAATTTAGCGCTAAATCTTATAATAATTATATATATATAATTTAAAAGCTAAATATATATGTATACATATATTGCTTTTTTTCCCCTCAGTATTTTGTCTTCTTAGGGACAAGGCATTAACTTGCTCCCTGGCCTATTGAAATAACTGGCACATATAAGGAATTCAGTAAGGTTTGTTAAACAAGTATTCAATCTCTATGCACCTCCATTTCTTTAATTACAGATATGTAGATAATAATGATAGTAATTATAGTTATTTCAATGTTTATATGGTTGTGAAGAATAACATATTGTATTGAAAAATATTTACATGATGTCAGGCCTAAGAGGCTCATTTTTTTAGCCAAATTTTAAAATATTTTAAAATCATTATTACAAACGGAAACTCGGTGATTATGAATCCTAAGCAAGAGAAAGATATGCTTTTAGCATATCTTTTCAACTTTCACTTATGTATGTTTCAGAGAGGGAAAAGTGCTATGTCCCCTTACTCATTTTTTTTAAATCTAAATGTAGTTTTATTCCTGATGGTCAAATTTGAGTATTCATATTTCTTTCCTTTCATGAGTATATATTTTTGTATAATTTTTAAACAATGTTTGTATAATATAGAGAGAATTTTAATGCTAATAATCATGCCAGATATATTTTTTCTTTAATTAAAAAGATGCTCTTCTACACAGTAGTGAAATTCTTTAGTAATTCTCTTCTTTTTGAAAACAAACCATATTTCAGAGGGGGAAAAACATATTATACTCTGAATTCATACACGATAAGAAATTCATTCCACAAGTGGAGTAAGACCTTTAAAAGACCTTTATCTACCTCACAGAATAAATTTGATATGCCTTACAGACCATTATGCGAACTCTCCCTCACTCTGCATGCAGATAGAACCATCTCTTGAAAGTGCTAACACTATAATTTCTATTCAGGTGATGAAATTGTAATAAAAAACAGTTTATTATGCTACATTTGTATATGATTACATATTAGATGGTAGAAAGTTAACATTTATTTTTCTTCTACTAATAATCATTTTTTCAACAACTAATAAATCCAAGAAGCTTGAAAACGTGTTTAAACTAGAAGATCCATTCTGTAGGGCAGTATGCCCTGCTGGTGGTGCTGCTGAAACTGTTCAGGAGCTAAGCTAAGTATTTACATGTTCCTATGCAGAAACCTACACAGGTTTCCTGTGTATACGTTTTGTAGTATAAGAATTATTTATTTACTAACTAAATACTTGGATATATATCTTACTCATTTAAAATGCTGTTGAATTTCAATTTGTTCATTTTCCTACTCAATTATGTCTTTCTAACAAGATAAATATTTTCAAGACCTTAATAAATAAGGAAGAATTATAAGATTAACACAAGTAGAACTCATCCTCTGCCTATTAAAATGAACAACTTGACAAGAGTTATGAGGTACTTGAATTTGGTGAAATCAGATTTCTAATTAAGTAAAACAGCTCTATGATGGAATCTACAAAATCAATTTGTTAAATCATTACATTTTAGAGCTAGAAAGGGATAGGAACCATCTTTTTAATACATTGATTTTTTAGAGATGAGGAAACTGATACAGTTAAATAACACACCTGATATTTCCTGTAGCCAGGGGAAGACTTGAAATTTAGAAACTAGATGACCTTCCCCTAATTGAAATGGTCTTTACACTGATCTTTACCTGATCAAATTGTCTTATCTTTAATTAAGAGCAACATCTAACTTGTTAGAAAACATTTATGTGCCAAATAGCCAAGAGAATCAGGCATCCAAAAAGCTGCTAAATTGAGAAAAATTACATAAGCTCACAGTCAGAGGAACATGTTATATTACATTGTGTGTGCATTAATATCAATGAGAATTCAATACCAAGATCAAATGTACAATATGCTGTCAAATGTTTAATAATTCTTCTGTGTCTAATTAAGTCTAAGAAAGCTGCACTTATGAGTGAGTCATTGTAATTTCATATTAAGTACAATATAATGAACTGGTATAAATAGGATAACATTGAACAGCCAATGACTTAAGCTGATTGTCTGAAAGCAGGTTTCATGTTTCCACAACCTTTTAATATCAACTTAGGCTTCTGTAGAAGGCAGAAAGAAAAGAGAAATACTATACTTGGTGCCGCATGAAGTGGAGCTGGATATTCATGGGCCTTAAGTGATCAATATCTTTATCACATCTGTGTAAATGTTGTGGGCAAGTACAATTAAAGAGCAAATCCCTGGATCAGCTGGCTAAGTTAAATTTCAGTTCCAGAAGCAGATGATTTCACTGGAGGGCACTTGTTAGGGAACACAGGAAAAGACTATAGGAGATGGACGTTTTAAAGCCAATGTATAGGTTAATAATGGGGACTCTGGAATCAGAACAGCTAGGTTCAAAACTGTGTTCCAACATTGCCCAGTTGTATGATGTCATGTAAGTCACTCGCCCTCTCTGGGCCCTAGTTTTTCCATCTGCCAAAGGTCATATTTTCTTCACAGGGCTACTACAACTTAAAAAAAATACGCATGTAAAAAAATTCTAGAAGAGTGTCTACCTCTTCAAATACTGAAAGGGAAGCTTTCTTAACATTTCCTTTCTAATGAAGACAGTCACGCTACTGGCATCCCACCTGCATGAGTTCTGGGAATCATCATCATAGAATACTTTCTGGAAAAGGATTAGGCCTGTTTGGGTTAATCAGCCCCTAAACGTCATCTCCTGAATAGCTTTTATAGAAACTTGTTGTAAAAATAAATTTTTGTGTAGACCTGGAAACACAAAAATACCCAAAGTACAAAGCTATAGATAATTTCCTAAAATGCCTCCTGTGCTTTAAAACATAATTAGGCTCATAATTACTAAGTGTAAATATATCTATCTCCCTGAAGAAACTACACTGCAATGAAAGATGAAAGCTAAGAGGAAAACACTAAGTTTTCATTAAAATTCTGATTTATTATAATTTTGTTGACAATACAACATGAATGAATTTTCTATTTAATGCAGAGTCTAAACACCTACTCAGGAGACAGGAGAAGAGTTACTGTTGTTGTTAGTTGTTTCTCAGTTGGCAGAATGTCCCAGACCCAGTCTCTAGGCACAGCTTGGATCCCTCTTCTGTCTTGTCATAACTTAATAATGGTGATGACCAAGATACTCGTAAGTCCATGAAAATTCCACGTTAATCCTCACATCACATTTCAGTTATTATCCCTTATGTTTACAAAATAATGCTTTATGTTTTCTAAAGTTAAATATAAGAACATTCTTACCATCCATCTCTATTCTACTGATTGTCTAAATCATGCGTTTAAGCTGACTGACTCTGAAAGATGAACGGATAAAACTTGATTTATTTTCCATAGGCATCTCTTTCAGAGGTGTTGCTCTAAGACATTTCCAGACAGAGAAGGACCATTCTTTGGTCAAAGATATTTCAGTAGCTGAGATACAGTTCGGAATAGTGATATTTTCAAACAAGCTTCTAAGTTTCCTAAGATCTTTTTTCAATGCAACATCCCCAAACAAAAACAGAGTTCACTAAGCAAGGTGGTTTACTGACATTTATGCAATCAAGGCGCTAATATCTTAACTGAATTTCTAAGGTATAGTAGAGCCTTTTCCTTTCCAATACAGTTTCATATTATAACAACATCCAGACTTTCTATGTAATTCAGCTTGGCAGTGGAGGACAACATAATAGATGAGATTGACCGAAGTCTGGAATGAAGTCTGTACATTTAACTATCCAATAAATTATATATGTAATAAATATACATACACATTAGTGTGATACACCTATCTAATATGCACACATAAACATACATTAAATACACATACATACAAACTAGGCAAATAATGTTGTTTCTGATATGATATAAATTCTTTTTCTTTCAAATTCACCTAATCTTCACTACTATGATCATGTTCTTTTTCCATATATATCAAGAAGTGTATTTTTTCACAGTTCTGAATATTTGTAAATCATCTCTCTTTGGTTGCCATTGTTCATAGTTTATTCCCAGTACCCACACTTTTATCAGTTAATTTCTGTGGTGGTTTATTCTTTCCCATACATGCTACAGAATGTCTGTCTGCTGTATTAATCTAATGCTTCAGGAGTGGTGTTTCCTTTTTTCTTCAGTCTTGGTGCACTGTTTTATGTCTGTATTTCATCTCTCATCCACAGTGTTCTATCTACCACACTG
This sequence comes from Pan paniscus, assembly GCF_029289425.2. NCBI lineage: Eukaryota > Metazoa > Chordata > Mammalia > Primates > Hominidae > Pan > Pan paniscus. The sequence goes on along the minus strand of NC_073255.2, from coordinate 152,270,184 downwards.
AGGCATGGGGAGGATTATTTTATACTCTCTTGGGCTGAAAAGTAACTTTCTTTTTGAGGTCTAAGTTGAAAACTGATTCCTCCTTTATGCAGCACCATGACACTCTTGTGTGATGCTGTTAAATACTCTCCCTGGTTGCTGTAGCTCAGAGGACAGCCTTTTGACCATTTCATGCCTACTATTGGGTGGAATAGACGTTTACAGATATTACCCCATTTTATCCCCACAAGAGGTATACACAGCAAGAAACACATTGAGCTAGATTAAATCAATTGCCTGAGGTCACGTATCTAGTAAATTGCAGAACCAGGACTCAAACAAAGGTCTTTTGACTTTAAATCCCTTGGTCTTTCCATTATACTATATTGCCGTCTATTGAGTTAGTAATTCATCATGATACATACATTGTAGTAAAAATAAAATGGGGCTGAATAATTGTTTATATGTTTTATTTTTGAAAGACAAGATGGCCTATTTTCTTTAATGCTGATTAAAAATCAACTGAATTTTACAAATTATAAACATTTGACTGCTTAGCTTTTTCTGATCAAGTCCTTAATATAGCAGAATTAAATGATTTGCATAATTCAAATACTTCTATCTTGAACAAACAGGGTTATTTAGACTACATGGCAAGGCAATAGTGTGAAGGTGGAGTTAAAATTTAATGTTTTAAACATTCTTAAACTATGGATTTAAAAAATTACACTCAAAACAGAAGTGGTATTACAAATTTATAATTTATAGTTCAGTAAATTTTTAAAACTTATTTTATAAAATTGAAATGCTCTCCTACTCTCCCCATTGTAAATAAAGTATATAATAATATCCTCTAGGTAAAGTGTTACTCATCAGGAGAATTGGCTATTCTTTAAATCAATGATTATTTTTCTGCTTAACAGAAAAGTGCATTCCTTCTGAAAAGGCAAATGAAACCTGAATTTTACTTCAAATTAATGTTTGCATTTTTGTTACAGTTGGTATTTGTATTGAAGTAATATACATGATCAATTAGGGAACCCCTGAAAGATTATTTTTGCTTTTTAAATGATTGACTATAATCAGCCTATGAAAGACAGATTTCCTATAAATCTGTTCCTCTATAAAGCCAATTTCTTCTCCCCCTTCTGTCTCCTCTCCCTCCCTTGCTCTCTCCTTTCCTTCGCCATATCCTCCTTCCCTTTTCTTCCCTTCCTTACCCCTCCCTCCCTCCCTCCGTTCCTTCCTTCCTTCCTCCTTTCCTTCCTGCCATGTTTCCTTCCTACCTCCCTCCCTTCCTCCTTCCCTTTCTCCTTACTTCCTTCTTACTTTCTTAAGCAAAAGTAGTATTCAGTAGGACCTGTCAGTATCTTGCCTTATGCAATCCTCCACCCTAATTCACCATGCACACCAGTAAGAACCTGTATTTCTAGAAAGCACAAGTAATGCATTACCTCAGTGGGCTATGCAAGCACTTTAGCATTCTGGTAAGAAAGTATTTAAATGTTTGCATGGTGGCAGAGCCTAATGAGTTAAATGTTGATGCTGCTCTTCCCCACACAATGTACAGCCAAAGGCTCTTTGCTGAGTGCCCACCTGTGAAAGCCAGTAGGATATATTATGGCAAACATGCATTCAGAGAGAATTTTCATTTAGGTATAATATGGTAAATACTTTGTGTTATTTCCAATTAGAAACAACATGAGAAAGTATGTTTCTCATTACATTTTCAATTTACTCAAGTGTGTGAATATGCCAAAGGAGTAGCTGAATGTAAAGGAAGGGCTAAGAATTAAGAATGGCCAGCGAAGCAGGTGAGTAAGAATTATTTTCATTTCTCCAGGTTGATAAGATCTTTCAAAATATGTGAATCCAGTTTCTTATACAGACAAACACCGCATCTTTGAAATATCATATTGATACCCCTGATGAAACCATTTCAAGTCATCAGGAAATCCTATAGTGTATTCTCTATTCACATTATATTCAGAATTTCAAGTTTGAATAAGGATTAGGAAGAACTATTATGCCTGTTTCCCCTCCTTTTGTTCTGTATACTTTCTATTTGGGCATTCTTCATAGTTGCGTTTTACGAAGAAAGATAATCCTTTTCAAATCCCATTGTCTCTATTCTTCTTTCTGCTGCATGCAAATGCTTATTTACACCAATAGTGCTTATAAAAGTCTTCTATTTTAGAGTTCAGCTGATACTTTAAATTTTACTCTCTTTTTTGGTAAAAATTATTTCTTCTTTCTCTTTTCTCTGATAGGCTATTTCAACAAACAGAACCTGTGAATCATTTCTCCCTTATTATTATCCTGATTATATCACACTGGGCAGTACTTCCCTGTAGCCTTTGCCTCATGTTCGAGTATTTTATATTGGCACAAATCAAACAGTGTGACAAATTGCAGAGAACTCTGTCTTCAGATTTGGCATTGCTGTCCCAAACTTGGAACATCCTGACAATGAGACAGTGCTCATAGCCTCCTGCTGGATGCCAATTATGTGTGATTTTCTTGGCAATTTGTTGCCAAGAAGTTGTGATCTGATGAAGAATAAGATATGTTGATTGCAAGTAGACCAGTTGTTTTGTTAGACATAAAAACGGTCACACTGAGCTTTAAGACAGATCTATGTATTAGCCATTATATTAATTACCAACTTAAAAAATTAGACAAAAAAGACTACTTTTGTTTTTCTTACATTGCAGTGATAGGGTTCCTTCATATGAGGTCCCAGAGCATTATTCAGACTTTATCTTACTTATTCTTGTAATATTCTTTCAAGGTCAAGGAGAGATATTGCCAACTCTATTTTATAAGTGAAGGGTTCTTGGCAAGGAGGAGGTTTGGCAAACACAGAGAAGATTATGTCAGGTACTGTTTGACACATAGTTGGGAATGTCTTTATGTAGAAAACTCTATTCTATCACAACACCTCTCATCAGAAATGTATGCAGGTTTTAATCGCTGATATAAATGGAGCCATGATTTCACATTAAATAAACAAACACATATTTGCCTATTATGTGCAAGGCTCTGTACTAAGTCATTTTAGGAAGATTTTATTTCCAAGCATAGACAGGCTAGGATTTTGCTGAATTTCATTTTGTAGTTAAGTATTTTCTCTACATGTTTTTATTTGGACAATATTTTTCTAGTTTTGTTTTTCCTTCCTTTGAGCTTACTGATGGTATTCCATTTAAATTTATTAAACAAAAATGTTATTTTAAGGAAGATATATTTTTATTTTTATACATTCATGAAGCTATTTATATGTTGTTTATAAATTTTCAAAAAATTGAAAATTAGTAATGAATATTGACATTCAAGGAGAGCATAAATCATGAGGCAATGTTCTCCTATACGTTTTTTAAACAGAATTTAATATTGAATTAATTTGGGACCAAAAAGACCTGTAAAGATAGTACTAAGAACACTTGCACTCCCATTCCCTTCTCCTAGCTTCCCCTAATGGTAATATCTCACATAACTATGGTGCATTTATGAAATTAACATAGGTACAGCACTATTAACTAAATTGTAGACTTTATTCGAATTTCACCAGTTTTTCGATTCCAGGATCATATCCAAGATTCTGCATTGTTTTTGTCACATCTCCTGCTTGCCAAAGATCTTTGACACTTTCTTTGTTTTTTATGACTTTGATCATTTTGAAACATGACTTTTTTAATCTAAAAAATAATATATAGTTTATGTCTGTAGTCTAAATGATGAAATGTACTTATTCATATTAAAAACTTTTTGTTTAACTCTTTCCCCTTCTCATTAATTCTCATACCCATCTGAACTCTGTTTAGTTTCCTTTCGTTATAGTAAGTACAAGAAAAATTTTAAAGATAAAAGAATTGGCAAAATTACACTAATTATAGAATTTTTTTACTAGGAGGTGCTATAACTTCCAAGATCCCCTTTAAAAGAGAAGATGGGGCTGGGCGCGGTGGCTCACGCCTGTAATCTCAGCACTTTGGGAGGCCGAGGCGGGTGGATCACGAGGTCAGGAGATCGAGCCCATCTTGGCTAACACGGTGAAACCCCGTCTCTACTAAAAATACAAAAACAAAATTAGCCGGGCGTGGTGGCGGGCGCCTGTAGTCCCAGCTACTCCGGAGGCTGAGGCAGGAGAATGGCGTGAACCCGGGAGGTGGAGATTGCAGTGAGCCGAAATCTCGCCACTGCACTCCAGCCTGGGCGACAGAGCGAGACTCCGGCTAGGAAAAAAAAAAAAAAAAAGAGAGAGAGAGAAGATGTGGGCCGGTCGTGGTGGCTCATGCCTGTAATGCCAGCACTTTGGGAGCGAGGCAGGGGGATCACGAGGTCAGGAGATCGAGACCATCCTGGCTAACATGATGAAACCCCGTCTCTACTAAAAATACAAAAAATTAGCCGGGCGTGGTGGCGCGCACCTGTAGTCCCAGCTACTCCCAGCACCTGTAGTCCCAGCCTGAGGCAGGAGAATGGTGTGAACCCGGGAGGCGGAGCTTGCGAGGGAGATCGTGCCACTGCACTCCAGCCTGGGCAATAGTGCGAGGCTCCGTCTCAAAAAAAAGAGTCAAGAGAAAGTGACTTGCCCAAGTTGCCATGGCTATATAGTGACAGAGGAGGACTAACCATGATAACAGCTACATCTACATTCACGTGTGTCACTTCATAGCTGACAAATTTCCCAAGTGGGCATGACTTCCTTTGATTTTTACAAAAATTCTTTGTTCTTGGAACATACAAGGCAGGCATCTACCTGAGAAATTTAACTCTAGCTGTTTCATCATTCTAGATCGTTCTTCTCACAGATATCTTCTTGACTAATCATCTCACTGCTTTCAAGTATTTGGGCTAATCTCAACTTCTCCTTGACGCTTAGCCTGATGACCTACTTAATGTTCAATCTGCCAAATACCTGCCCTCAACACTCCTAACCCCTCTTTCCCTGGTTGAATTTTTATAATTTAAGGATATTTTTACCTAATGTTTATCTTATTTAGTAAGCTTATTTTTATGTTGTCTGTTTACCTTTCTAGTTAAGCTCTGAGAGAGCAGGGTTTTTTGTTTGTGCATTGATGAATTTGAGGCAACTAGTATAATATCATAGATGTAGTAGATGCTCAATACATGTTTGTTATATAAATAACTGGAGATACAAACCAAGATTATTCTTGGTTATATTACACATGAGGTCCAGAGAATGTAGAGCTTTGCCCACCATCACACTGCCAGTAATGGTGCATTTTGGAAGGGAACCATTTTATCACTTAAAAATACAGAACACAGACTGGTCAGTCTTTCTGTAGAAGCTGAGGGCAATCAACAAGTATTAACAAAGCTGGTCTCAGGAGAGACATCCTGGAACATAAAGAAACTTATTATTTCCTTTCTGAAATCTGTAAATAATGGGTCTACCTTTCATATGTGAATGCTGATATGTCAGTATCAATACCCTGCTTTCCTCTATGTATTTTTATATCCTCTGTAAGAGAAAGCACATGTTTAAATACACATACATGCAATCAATACTTTTAAAGGTCATTTAAGTGACCATATTCCATAAACATTTGTATAAAGTGAAAAAAGTTTAGAAAAAAGAACAATACTAGCAATTGTTTCTAGAATATCTAGAATTCATGAGAACACATCAGGCATTTTACTTACATCATCTAATTTAATGTCCCTGCCATAAAGATAATCAAATAAATATCCTGTTGCTTACAGAGAGTAAATATATCATCCAAGTTCACCCATGATGTGACAGAGCCAAAATCCAACCATTAGTCTGACTGACAGTGCAAGAAGCCACACATAAGAGACTTTGGATCGCTCTGTTACAGCCTTTGCTTCTCTCTTCTATACATGCTTGTTTATCGTTCAAAGAAATCAAAGCAGTAACAATTCCAATGGTAATTTCCATACAGCATTTGAACTTTTTAAATGGGCATATCGCCTATATTAATAATTGAATTATCTTTTTCAATTTTTTTATAATTTCAACTTTTATTTTAGATACAGGGAGTATATGTGCAGGTTTGTTACATGGGTATAGTGCATGATGCAGAGCTTTGGGGTACTATTGACCACATTACCCAAGTAGAAGGCAAAGTACCAAATAGTTTTTCAACTCCTGACCTCCTCCCTCCCTCCCCTCTCTAGTAGTCCCCAGCATCTATTGTTGCTATCTTTATGTCCATGAATACCCAATGTTTAGCTCCCACTTATAAGTGAGAATATATGGTATTTTTCTATTCCTGCATTAATTCACTTAGGATAATTGCCTCCAGCTCCATCCATGTTGCTGTGAAGGACATGATTTTGTTGATTTTTATGGCTGTGTAGTACTCCATGGTGTTTATGTACTACATTTGCTTAATGCAGTTCACCACTGATGGGCACCTAGGTTGATTCCATGTCTTTGCTATTGTAAATAGTGCTGCCATAAACATAGAAGTGCATGTATCTTTTTGGGAGAATAAATTATTTTCCTTTGGATATATACCCAATAATAGGATTGCTGGTCTGGATGGCAGTTTTGTTTTAAGCTCTTTGAGAAATCTGCAAACTGCTTTTCGCAGTGACTGAACTAATTTGAATTTTCACCAACAATGTATAAGCAGTTCCCTTTTCTCTGCAACCTCACCAGCATCTGTTGTTTTTTGATTTTTTAATAATAGCTGACTGGTGTGAGGTGTATCTCATTGTGGTCTTGATTTGCATTTCTCTTATGATCAGTGATGCTGAGCAGTTCTTCATATGTTAGTTGGCTGCTTGTATGTCTTCTTTTGAGAAGTGTCTGATCATGTTTTTTTCACTTTTTAATGAGGTTATTTTTTGCTTATTTATTTAAGTTCCTTATAGATTCTGGATATTAGATCTTTGTTGGATGCATAGTTTGTGAATATTTTCTCCCATTCTGTAGGTTTTCTGTTTACTTTGTTGATAGGTTCTTTGGCTGTAGAGAAGCTCCTTAGTTTAATTATGTCCCACTTATCAATTTTTGCTTTTGTTGCAATTGCCTTTGAAGACTTAGTCATAAATTATTTCCCAAGGCCAATGTCTAGAATGGAATTTCCTAGATTTTCTTCTGAAATTCTTATATTCTGAAGTCTTACATTTAAATCTTTAATCCATCTTGAGTTAGTTTTTGGTTATGGTGAAAGGTGGGGGTCCAGTTTTATTCTTCTGCATAGGGGTAGCCAGTTATCCCAACACCATTTATTAAATAGGGAGTCCTTTCCTCATTGGTTATTTTTGTTGGTCTTGTTGAAGATCAGATGGCTGTAGGTGTGGGGCTTTATTTCTAGGTTTTCCATTCTGTTTCATTGGTCTGTGTGTCTGTTTTCATACCAGTACAGTTTGAAGTCATGTAATGTGATGCCGCTGGCTTTGTTCTTTTTGCTGAGGATTGCTTTGGCTATTGGAGCTCTTTTTTGGTTCTATATGGATTTAAGAATAGTTTTTTCTACTTCTGTGAAAAATTACATTGTTAGTTTGATAGGAATAGCTTAATATATACACAATGGAATATTATTCGCTCTTTAACAAGAAGAAAACCCTGTCATTTGTGACAGCCTGGACAATCCCAGAGGACATTATGTTAAGTGAAATAAGCCAGGCACAAAAGGACAAACACCACATGATCTCACATATATGGAATATTATAAAGGCAAAATCATAAAAGTAGAGAATAGAAATGGGGGCTACCAGAAGCTGGGAAGAGAAGTGGGATTAGAATATTTTGGTCACAGAGTAGAAGATTGCAGTTAGAAGGGAGACATTAGTTAAAGCATTTTATTATACAACATGGTGTCTATGGTTAATAACAATGTACTATATGTTTGAAGACTGCTAAAAGTATATTTTAAGTGTTCTCATCACGAAAATATTAGTGTGTAAAATAAGGCATATGATAATTAGCTTGATTTGTCCATTCCACAATGTATGTATTTATTTCAAAACATTGCATTGCACACAGTAAATACATACAATTTTTATTTCTCAACTAAAAAATTATAATCCTAGATAGCACATATATTATCAGAGTTTACATTTTTTTTAAACAAAGATTAAGAAAGAGGTTGTGAGTTGATCATCCCCTTATTTGGCCAACTTTTGTTGAGTACCTACTACATGGTAGATACTGTGACCATTTAAGCCCTAACTATTTTTTTGAGAAGTGTCCTAGGTGCTCTTTGGCAGGAAACAAAAGATAAAGCCTCTACTCTTTCAGAGGAAGTGTAAAGAAAGACAATAAACAGGCAAAAAAATAAAAATTTAAGTACTTGTTGGTGCTAAGAAAGCAATAAGACTAGCTAATGAGTTAGACAATAGCTAGGAGACCCTATGGGTCAAGGGCAGCCTCTCCAAGTGTCTTCCCTGTGTTACATCTCAGTGTGTGATAAGGCTTAAAGTTCAGTTGTCCTGAGGCTTAATTCAGCAATAAACAACTTGCCTCACAGAATTTATTTTATCTCATTACAATTTAAGTTCACTCAAGTTCTACTTTTTTTTCACTTCTTTGTACAAATAATATTGAGAGAATAAAGTCAGTTGTAATTCAAGTAATTGGATATCTACTACTAAAAAAAAAAGATATTTCTTGTACCAACACATTATTTCCTGAATGTTACATATTTTGACTTGCCCAGATCCAGGAAAGACAGAAACTTTCAGAGGTTTTCCTAATATAACAGTTCATACCCTCCCTGAGCAGGAGGATGTCTAGATAGATCCCAGTGGACTACTCTAGGCTTATATGAATTTCTGTATTCTGACCTAGTCCTTGCCTAGCCTCCCTCAGTAGACTTGGCTATTATAGCACCCAGCATTTGTTTTCTAAACCTTATTGAATTAAAAAGAGAGAGACTCTAAGTGACAAGCTGAACTAGAGTGAATGGCAAGGTCATGATACCAGACTGAGTTATGACATTTAGGTTATTTGTGTGAGGCTGAACTCTTAGCCAGCCTCTGAGGGACTGAGGTACTTATCTGAGACACTTGTCTATAATCTAATATTGCCTTTGAAGGAAGTAATAGAAAAATTTCAGAATAAATGTGTCTTTAATCACGGATAAGGAAGTCAGGAGATCATTGAATGGGAAAAAGACTAGCATCGGAGATATATATAGCTGACCCTGAACAACACTAAGTTTGAACTGTGCAGATCTGCTTATATATGGATTTTCTTCTGACTCTGCCACCTCTGAGACAAAAAGATCGACTCCTTCTCTTCCTCCTCCTCCTCCTCCTCAATCAATGTAGAGAGAGAATGAAGACCTCTATGATGCTCCACTTCCACTTAATTAATAGTAAATATATTTTCTCTTCTTTATGATTTTCTTTATAACATTTTCTTGTCTTTGGTTTACTTTATTGTAAGAATATAGTATATAATACACGAAATATGTGTTAATTGACTGTTTATGCTATTGATAAGGCTTCTGGTCAATGGTAGGCTATTAGTAGTTAAGTTTTGGGGGAGCCAAAGTTATACTCATGTGTTCATCTGTGCAAGGATTGGCATTCTTAACCTTCACGTTGTTCAATGGTCAACCAAGTTTCAATAATATCTATATCTGTAAAAGAATTTATAATTAGTGGCCCTCTATTAATAACAAGATGGAATGTAAGAAACAAGAACAAAGTAAATAATGATACGTGCACTTTTTGGCTGCTTTATATCATATAAGTATACTGGATATTCTTCATATCAATTTCAGATTATGCTGCACTTATTTGGCACCAACTATATGATAGGCTCTATGGTAAGTGCTGGAGATACAAAAATAAATAATAAATGATAACTGAACAATACAATTCTGGTGGTAGAAATGTGTATAAACATGTAATGTCACTACAATGTGGTGAACAGTGTAATAAAAAATATACACAGACTGCTTTAGAAGCAAATAATATAGGAGGTTAAGGAGAATTACCTGGGTAAAATGATGTCTGAGCTAACTATTTCAGAGCCTGTCTCATTTCCCCTCCTCTGTCTTTTCCAGTTCCTCATAACTGGATACACAGATGCCCTTCTTCATTTCAGTGATCCCTGAGTTATTAGTATTATATCAACTATGTTCAGGAGCATATCAACTGTTCCAGATTATTTCATGAGATGCTCTAACACTGATGCTGTGGAGTGTAAATTCTGTCCTTCTCCATGTCGAGTACACAAGTGAGGAGTCTGTAGCTCCTCTTGTTTCCCAAGTATTGGGATAAAAGTGTCCACATTTCAAATCCTGAATTCTTGTACTAAAATGCCTCTATGTGGATAACTGGAAGTCAGAACCCACTTGTTTTTTTAATTATAAGAGACCTTTGGTGTAGCCTGTTTACAGAAGGCATATGGTAAATAGAGGAAGAGAATCAGATTTAGATTTAGGCAAATATGGGGGTCCATTCTAGCTTTGCAATCTGTCATTCTTTTATCCAGAGATAATTTGTTGAGAACTCAGTAAATGCCAGCCACGTTGTCAGGCACTGGGAAAATTATTGGAAATAAGACGAAGTCTTTTTGCATCTAGGATTCAATTTTCTAGAAGTGGGGCAATGGAAAATAAATCGAAGAAAACAACGGTGTATTAGTTTGCTAGGGCTGACACAACCAAGTAGCGTAGCCTGGGTGGCTTAAACAAGGAACTTTATTTCATCACAGTTCTGGAGGCTAGAATTTCAAGATCAAGATGTCAGCAGAGTTGGTTTCTTCAGAGGGCATCTCTCCTTGGCTTATAGATGGCCATCTTCTCTTCTTGTCTTCACATGGTCTTTCCTCTGCGTGTGTCTGTGTCCTAATCTCTTCATTATTAACATTGGATTAAGACCCTCTCATACAACCTCATTTTACCTTAATTCCCTCTTTAAAAACTCTATCTCCAAATACATCCACATTTGGAAGTTGACATGGTTTGGCTGTGCCCCACCCAAATCTCACCTTGAACTCCCATGTGTTGTGGGGGGGACCCTATAGGAGGTTACTGAATCATGGGGGCAGGTCTTTCCCATGCTGTTCTCATGATAGCCAATAAGTCTCACAAGATCTAGTGGTTTTAAAAAGGGGAGTTTCTCTGCACAAGCTCTCTTTGCTTGTCTATTGCCACATGAGACGTGCCTTTCACTTTCTGCCATGACTGTGAGGCCTCCCCAGCCATATGGAACTGTAAGTCCATTAAACCTCTTTCTTTTGTAAATTGCCCAGTCTCAGGTATGTCTTTATCAGCAGTATGAAAGCAGACTAACACAGAAGTATTGTGGGTTAGGACTTCAACAAATGAATTTGGGGTGGGGTGGACACAATTCAGCCCATGAAGATTAAGATATTGCTCTGAAGGCAGTATTCGGAGTGTTATTGTGAAGGAATGAAGTTGGCTGGTGAGCTCATTCAAATAGCATAGTCTGCTGGGTGCAGTGGCTCACACCTGTAATCCCCACACTTTTGGAGGCTGAGGTGGGAGGATTTCTTGAGGCTAGGAGTTCGAGACCAGCCTGGGCAACATAGTGAGACACCATGTCTCTACAAAAAATACAAAAAATAGCCAGGCACAGTTGGGTATGCCTATAGTCCCAGCTACTCAGGAGGCTGAGGTAGGAGGATGGCATGAGCTTGGGAGGTCGAGATTGCAGTGAGCCATGATTGCACCACTGCATTCCTATCTGGGTAACTAAGTGAGACACTGTCTCAAACCTCCCCTGCCAAAACAAAGAACAAATATCATAGTAAAGGGAGGCCTCTTTAAGGAGATGAGTGTTGAGGTGACACCTGAAAGACAGGAATGAACCAGTTTTAGTACTATCCAAGAGAAGGGTATGCCACATAGAGGAAACTATAAAGCCCATGAGAGAGCACTTCATGTATTTGGGAAGCTGAAAGTGGCAGTCAGACTGTTCAGAACATGGTGAACCAGGAGAATATTATGAATGTATGGTCTGTAACTTAGGTACGTTTCTAAATTTTTCTGTTTCAATTTCCATAGCTATCAAATACAGATAGTGGAACTAACCACAGAAAATTATTGAAAGAGTTAAATTACACAGTAATGAATAGTTCTAGCATCTACTAGATGCTCCATTAAAAAATTATTTAAAAGAAGAAGCAGCAGCATTTTCTTTTCTTTCACACATCATCCATTACATTTGAAATTACACTCCAGGACATTCATTACTATAACTAATTCTGACCTAACTACAGCAAAATGGAGGAAGCATATTCACACGTTTTCTATCACCTGACCAGCCTCAATCACTTTACAGCTGCCATCAAAATCTGACAGGCCTATGATCACTGCTCTAAAATACTTTCATTAAAAATATCCTTATCAAATTTACCGTCAAAAAATCAGTATATGATTTGCTGTGTAGTTAACCTCCAATTAGTTTTGGAAAAGAAAGTACATTATAATCACTTTTCAACTATTAAAACAATTTCAAATTTGGTAAATTTCTACTTGCAATTATATAAAACAATGGCAAGTGTCTTTTTAGATAATTATATCTAATCAACTGTAATATAATCTATTTTAAATCCACTAAGAGATATTTCAAAATACCAAATATGCTATTCACTCACTTATACCACATGTATTAGGGAGTAAGATACAAGGTATAAAATTCTCTTCAAATTGAAACTTTATTAACAAGGGTGATAAATTAATAATGTTTTAGAAGACGTAATTTTTGTTTCAAAAAAGAGGGTAGACAGGTTAAACCGAATTCAGATTTTTTTTCTTGCTAACTATGATACCTTAAATTACCCTTCATTTCATTCAATTATGACTCTTTTTTATTCTAGTAGTGCTTTAGCTTTCTGAAGCAGCCGTCAACTGAACATTCTACACTATTCTCAATTGTCAGTATTGCTGCAAGGCTGTTCAAATAAGAGTGAGAAGATGAAATGTGTTTTGGACTTGCCATGTAGCCATAAAATATCTGCAATGTTGTCCATGTTTATTTTGTAGTTCTCCAGGAAATATTTCTACATAGAGTCAGAATTTCTGAAGTTACTGATCCCTTTTCTTCTTTTATACAAAATGATATTCCAAATTCCAAAACAGTTACTTTCAAGAACTGTGTTGAAGGTACCATTACATTTAAAAAATCACAGTGACTCGTACAAAATAAGGGTTTTCAATAAATTAGTTTGATTAATGAATATGTCCAGGAATGCCCTATAGTGTGATTTGCAATGTTATTTTAAGCACAATTTTGCAACTAATTTTGAGTTATTTGCTAATGGAAAAATTCTAGAGATTCAAAAATAAGGCAAGGCAGGCAATTATAGTAACTGTGACTTAATTTACATTTTATTTTGCAAAATTTTATCCCCAGTACATGCACATTCCTCATTCAGAGTTTCTTGCCTTTTTGATTTTTTATTTTTAGAATCTAGGTGAAGCCTAGATCTAGACCAGATATGGTAAATTAAGTTTTATCTTGAGTGCTTCCAATAGGCACTAAGATTAGGAGGGTTCTAGGGCCATGTCCAAGCTCATTAGGATGATTACTTTTAATGATATCTGCCATGGAGGATGGTGGGGGGAGTGCTAACATGGCATTTTCCATCCTAACTTAGATAATGTTTTATAGTAGATAAGATTTTTCATATTCTACAGTTGTAGTATCCATTGATAGCACTTATTCCCTATCACCCACACTCTTATATTCATACTCTCTATTTTCTTTTCAAATTATATTTTTAAGAATAAATACAATTTTCATTAGTAATACCAATAACAATAAATAATTCTCATCTTAAATATATGTTTTTATGCCAGGCACTGTGCTAGATGCTTTATGCACATTTTCGTAATACCCACTAAAATGACTGTGGAGTAGGAGTTATTCCTAATTTACAGAAAAAGCTCAGATTGTTGAATAACCTCAATGCTAATAACTGTACAGTTCAGAATTCAAGCCCATGCCTTTCTGATACCAAAGCCTGTGGTAACTACATTTACTGAGAGATTTTAAACGACATTGTCAACTACATTTACCAAGAGATTTTAAATAGCATTGAAACTCAGGGCATATGATTACCAATATAGATAAAAGCTATCAGTGGAGATGTCAATACCAATGATGGGATCTCATTTATCTTCTAGTAAATAGACAAGTTATGTGTTGTCCAATTCTTGATATTCCTCCAGATTGAAGCCAATCCATATAGAATATCAGCACTTGGGTTAATAGCATTGAAGGGCTTTAGTACAGGAAAAGACCTTAGGGATAATCCATTCTTTCCAGCATCCTCATTTTTTGGATGAGGCCATAGAGCTCGGAGAGGAATAAAGTGACCTTCCCTGGTTCATGAGGACAGTGAATGTAATAATTGGTAATCTGACTCTAAATCCTGTATTCATTCTATGACCTCAGTCTTCTAAGCACATATCAAGTAAATGACAGAAATAAATCTCATGATCAGGGCAGAAGTACAAGCCTTGTGTTAAAAGTATGCCATGAGTTAAAGAAAGAAAATAATAGAAAAGAAAGAACAGAAATGAACTAAAGAGTTCAAATAGGAAAAAAGAAACTTAACTGGACTCTTAACAAACAAAAAATATTTTACAGGCCAGGCGCAGTGGCCCACACCTGTAACCCCAGCATTGTGGGAGGCCGAGGAGGGCGGATCATGAGGTCAGGAGATCAAGACCACCCTGGCTAACACGGGGAAACCCCGTCTCTACTAAAAATACCAAAAATTAGCCAGGTGTGGTGGTGGGCGCCTGTAGTCCCAGCTACTTGGGGGGCTGAGGCAGGAGAATGGCATTAACCTGGAAGGCAGAGCTTGCAGCGAGCTGAGATCCGAGATTGCGCCACTGCACTCCAGCCTGGGCGACAGAGCGAGACTCTGTCTCAAAAAAAAACAAAAAAAAAAATTTATAGTACCCACCACCTAAAATCATCATTATCTTTTTACCTAAGCTTCTATTACTTATTCCCTGATAAACATATATTAATGCTTTTAAGAAAAAATATAAATCATAATCTCTCTCCCCTAAGAATAAACGCTTGACTTGCTTCAGGTGTCTCTGTACTCTGTATTGTAGATATCCCAATATCCCCTAAAAGTTTGTTGCAACACAATTTGAAATCACTGGATGTATTTTACGGAAATAGTCTCAAACAAAGTCAGAGAGGGGTTACCTCAGCCACTACAAAATCCAGGAGTGTGGCAACAGCAACCATCTTGGAGAGGTCCACTTATGGTCTTGAGATGTTATGCTGGTTCCTAAGCCATGAGCTGGTTTTAGCTGCTGAAACAACATCTACAGCCTCATGGTGCATAGTGACATTTGAGAGAATGTAATTCTCAGGATTCAAATGTAATGACCCAATGGACATTTCTGCTAATGGTCAAAAAGGAAGGCAAATTACAGAACTGTTCTCTTGGTATTCTAGAGAAAAGAAGGCTGCAACATATCACTCAGAACTCTGCCTAAACACAACAATAAGAATGCAGACTAACAATGGGTTGGAAAACAATAACGAATGGCCTATATTCATGTCAGGCTTAATTCCGGGTTTAAAAAGTCACAAAATAATGTGCTGTATTGCACCATCATCTTCTCTGTTTTAAACCTACTATTCACAGATGCACAACTTAATTCTCAGAAATTACTGATCACAGGACGTACACCTTTTATTTAAAAGAGAACAACAGTGTGTGTGGTATATATGTTGTGTTTGAGGGGTGGTTGTTCTGACTGGCTAATGGTAACGTGCACTCATACAACGTAATTGCCACCAGTTAGGGGAGGCTGAACCAATCATAGATCCTTAGTCTTCAGATTTCTTTTTTAGTCAAAAACTATAAACAATGAGGACATTTTCACTTCTCAATCATAGAATCAGGATTTTTCTCTTACAGTTAACAAAACAATTACTTCCAGTTTTAGTTAAGAACTATCAATCTTAAGAGGTGAAGTGTCAAGTTAGTGAGAAAAAGGCATCTCCTCAGGTGGAAAATTCTCTATATTAAGCTAATGTTCAGTGATATTTAGGTACCCATTTCTGTAAGTCTGTAGAAGCTGCTTCTCACTGAGGAATCAAGAATTAAGTGAATAGAAGAATACATTTAGTCTTTTTTTCAGAAAATGGAACAAAGTTAACATGTTTAACACTGTTTATATAATGTAGTAATATATGACAAACACGTTATATTGTGATTTCTCAATTAGTCATTATTTTACAGGTTATTGTAGCATGCAAATAATCTTACACATAGCAAACATCAAAAGAAGGCAGGAGATCAGTTTGGAAATCAGAAAATTCCTATTTTTCTATGGGGTCTCATTAATTTCAGCTTCTGAAAGGCAAAATATCTAGCTTACCCATCTTTCAGATACTTTTGAAGCTGTATCTTTTCTTAAGGAATCTTAATAATAATATTCTGGTAAATTTTTAAAAATTAATGTGTTAATTATAAATCTACAGGTAAAACATTTCCTGGCCATAAGATTCTAATTTGATGACTGAAATAACATGTGAATTCATGTAGTTTCTGAAGTTCAACTACAACAGAAATATTTTCACTCCAGGCATCCAAACATGTAAAATATTTTCATTAACAGTGTATAAGCAGCAAAGTGCTAAGTAAGAGACAGAAAAGATTCAATAGCTTATAAAAGGCATCTCTGGACCTGATCAGTTAGCTATTTTTCAAGAGCTGTTTCTTTTGTATACAGACAAATTAAATCAGTTGTAGGTAGTTTGGACTTGATTCTATTTTGTTTTCTTGACCATTAGTAATGAAGAAAGTCTTATCTCATTAACAGCTATTCAATGACATATTTAAAAGATGCAACTAGATCTTTTAGGCTTTTCCTTTTTAAAAATAAGAATGAAGACCTTCTTTCTTTGCTAGAATTCTGTATTTATCAAATGGCTTGAATGCACAATGGTGTAATGTCATTGAATCATTCTCAGAACAATATATTCTGCCTTCTTTGCCATAATTAATATGGATTTCCTCTCTCAACCTTCTTCCCAATTGCTGTTCATTTATCATAATGGAACTTGGACACATATATAATAACTAAGCGTCTATATGGTCTGACTAGAGTAAAAGTCTAACAGCAAACAACAGAAACTTTCTTAAGGAGTTTTGAGACATGGCTTAAAAGTGAGGAAATGGTATTGGGATTTTGTTAGCTGATAGGAAAGAAATCTTTCAGCTATCACAAGTGATGTCAGAAAGATATTTCTGTGAACAGGGAACACAGCAGGATTTACTTACAGGTTGTCAGGGGCAGTGGTGGTTGAAGCTCTTCCCTGTGGTATTCATTCATTTCTTGAGTGCTGTTACAATTATTTGCTTCAGCCAACATGATCTGAAATGCATACAAAAAAGCATATAAGTATTCAAATTTTCAATGAAAATCTCAATCCTAATTAACTATAAATCAGTAAAGCCGGGTAGCCTGAGGTAGGTTAAAATGAGAACTTTGTACATGAAAGGCTACATATGCGCCCAAATCTAAGAATTTCCTAGTTGCAAACCTCTGGCTCGCTACATGCAACTTCCTTCACTTCAATTATCCTCCTAAGGGAAGTGACAGCAGGTTAACCAAGCCAAATAGGAGTCCATGTTGTCAGAGAATAAGTCATTTTTTTTCGTGTAGAAAAAGCCATAGATCTCAATGGGAGTAGACTTCTAGCCCTGTCATCTGAGAATGCAGAGTGGAACAAAGTTAGAATTTATGCCCTCTTGTTAGCTGAATTGCACCCCTGGGGCCCTAGACCTAGAAGGAGTGAAGTTCCTTTAGCACTTTCTTTGTTCTACTCTTAAGAGACTTGCTCTATCGGTATTAGTATGCTTATATTATCTTTCCTTGCAAGACTTAATGTTCTTTAAAGACAATAACTGCACCTTCTACATCTTTGTAGGCATATTTACTATATTGCCAATATCTGGACATTGCAAATAGGATATGCTCAAAAATACATAATTACTTTAAAGAGAGAGAGAGAGAGAGAGAGAGAATTATATTACCAATTAAGAAACAGGAGGGAAGAGCTCTCAAACATATTACCAGGATAGACTATTTCAAACATTTATAAAGGTTCCAATTCTTGCTCTTCATGTCCAAAATGAACTTTCTATTACATTCACTGGTTTTGTTTTTGTATCTGCTCATTTCAAGTCAGAGGTGAGTTGGCAGTGGCCAATAAATAATTATACATACATTTCCACTGCCAAACATTCCACCTAGCTATCCAAGGTTATATTTACCTCTATTTAAGTTGGAAGATAGTCAACAAGCCAACTAATATAAACAGCTTCCTAAGCAGGGTGATATATACATTGAGAAAGACCACGGAAGTCAGATGGGTGCTGGTCAGACCTCAACCTTCCCAGTTCATCTGCTATAACTATTAAATTTTTTAACTGAGCCATAGGCTGTGTCTGAGTATTTACTTGTTTTAGATTATTTTATTTAACCCCAAATAGAAGTTTAAATATGGTCTCACGATCCATGTAACAATATTTATATAAAAACTGGGGAGTTAAATAAAACCACTGAGTATATTTTGACTGCACAATTTTAATAAAATCTCATGTTTCAAAATAGAGAGGTTTTTTTTTTGGTTGTTTGATGAACACCAGACATTAGCGCACTGTTCATATGCCCTTCTTTGAAAACTAGCTCATTGGAGAGGAGACTGACCATTTACGATCTCTCCTTTTCTTTCTCCAGGTCTGTCTCCTGTCAATTGACTGTCTTAAATATGAACCAAAACTACAGAGTACAGACAATAATGGATAGGTCTGCAATTCTTCACTTTCTGACATCTTATTGAGAGAAAAAATAGAATCAGGATCATATTTTTTTTTATTTTTTCTTTTTATATAATAGTGTCCCAGATTCATTCAACTTCTGGACTCTAACGTCACATTAGTAAAGGTATTTTCTGTAAATATTCACAGCATTCCCTCCATTGCCTACTTATTCTGAGAATGAATTGGGGTATGTGGTTTGGTCTCTTTAGTTCAATAAGTGGTCATCATGTCAATATCAATCATATTTAAAAATAACCGAAATATTAGGGTATATTTAGCCTAGGGTTAGTGTATTCATGTAGGATAATCTCAATCATATTTTAGTCATATTTCTTAACAGTTACTCTCACTTATATATTATATAAATAAAATAACATTATTTCTGAGCTTGTTTGGTGCCTTTTGGTGAAAGGATAGCACTAAGAAATTTATGTTATACTTGGTAAAGTATTAATTTCTTTAGAAAGCATTTGTCTTAATTATCCTATACTACCTCCTTTGTCTCTTGACTATGAAATCATCTCACTTTCTTGGAGTTCAAGTTTAATTTGCTGTTTAGTTTTAACAAAAATATTTTAATACACTATATTAATGAAATTGCCTTATAACTGTTTTATTCATGAAATAATTTCTAAAGGTTTTATATCAGAATGTTGTAAATTTTTTTCAATGTCTATTGAGTAAATAAGGCTTGCTCAAGATATCAGTGGTATAACCTGTAATAGTCTGCTTAGGCTGCTGTAATAAAATGTCATAGCCTGAGTGGCTTAAACAACAGAAATGTATTTCTTGCCATTCTAGATGGTGGAAGTCCAAGATCAGGTGCTAGTATGACTAGGTCTGGTGAGGGCTCTTTTTCTGACTTGCAGATGTTTGCCTTCTGGCTATGCACTCACATGGGCCTTTCCTAGGTGCATGATCAAGCCAAGAGAAATCACTATCTTTCTTTGTGTCTTCTTGTAAGGCCACCAATTCCATCAGATGAGAACTCCGCCCTGTGATCTCATTTAACCTTAATTACCTCCTAAAGCCTCCAAATGCAGTCACAATATGGGTTAGGGCTTCACTGTGGTTTGAATGCATGTGCCCCTCCAAAATTCCTATGTTGGAACCTAAGTTCCAGGGTGATGGTATTAAGAAGTCAGGCCTTGAGGGTAATTAAGTCATGAGAGCAAAGCCCTCATGAATGGGATTAGCGAACTTATAAAAAAATATTAAAGGTAACATCATAGGTCCTTTTGCTCTTCTGCTGTACATAAAAAATAGTCTAACATCTGGACAAAGAAAATGTGGTACAAATACACCATGGAATACTTTACAGCCATAGAAAGGAACAAGATCATGTCCTTTGCAGGGACATGGATGGAGCTGGAGTCATTATCCTCAGCAAACTAACACAGGAACAGAAAAGCAAACACTACATGTTCTCACTTATAAGTGGAAGCTGAACAATGAGAACATATGGACACAGAGAGGGGAACAGCACACACTGGGGCCTGTTTGAGGGGTGGGGTGGGGGAGGGAGAGCATTAGAAAAATAGCTAATGCATGCATGGCTTAATACCTAGGTGATGGGTTGACAGGTGCAGCAAATCACCATGGCACACATCTACCTATATAACAAATCTGCACATCCGGCACATATACCCTGGAACTTAAAAAATAAAAATTAAAATAAAAAAGTCTAACATAACGTTAACAGAAATCCCAAACAAAGAGGAAGAGCAGGGAGCCATAAAAATTTAGAGACATGTGGGCTGAACTTTTTTTTTTTAATTTGAGGAAATTTAAAAATCCAGAGATCTAACAAGCTCAACAAATGTGTGATAAAGACCCCCACACCAAAAAAATAAAAAATAAAAAAATGAAGGCACATCATAAAAACCAATGTTCAAGAAAAAGTCCTTAGAGCAGCCAGAGAAAAACAGACACATTATTTACAGAGGAGCAAAAATAAGAATGGCTGCAGACTTCTTCTCAGAAACTGTGTAAGCCAAAAGAGAAATTAATGATATCTTTAAGGGCTGAAAGGTGAGGAGAGAAGACTATCAACTTAGAATTTTACGATCAGTGAAAACTCTTTAAAAATAAATTTGTTGGGCCGGGCACGGTGGCTCATGCCTGTAATCCTAGCACTTTGGGAGGCTGAGGCAGACAGATTGCCTGAGGTCAGGAGTTCGAGACCAGCCTGGCCAACATGGTGAAACCCCGTCTCTACTAAAAATGCAAAAATTAGCCAGGTGTGGTGGCACACGCCTGTAGTCTCGGCTACTCGGGAGGCTGAGACAGGAGAGTCGCCTGAACCCAGGAGACAGAGGTTACAGTGAGCCAAGACTGTGCCACTGCACTCCAGCTTGGATGACAAAGCAAGACTCCATCTAAAATAAATAAATAAATAAATATAAATATAAATAAATAAATAAAAATAAATTTGTAGACTTTTGGTTTCCAGTCTGGCATGTAAAGGGCTTGGAAGTTGTCACTCCATCCTAATAACAACTAAAAAGAACAAACTAAAAAATCAACTTGTCTTAGATCCATCAGAGAAGTGAAGTCACAGAGCAAACCAATGGCCCCAAAACTGGAGAGGATCACAACTTAGCTGAGCTGATTCTCATGAGTGAACACCTCCACAGAAACCAGTACCAGGGTAGGAAAAACCTAACCTGTAACTGATAAAGTGCTGGCATCTCGGTGTGGACAAGTCTGAGAATTAAAAAGGCCAGAGAAGTCCAGTCGTAGGAGGCCCCCACACTTTTGTAAGCTTTACCTCTGGGAGCTTGATCAGGTTCTTACAGTGAATATTGGAGAAAATTTTCTCATGCTTTCCAGCATGAGGAGACAAAAAGTAACCATTTTAATATGCTCCAGAGTATTCTCTTTTTAACATGGCTTGCCCTCAAAAGAATGTATTTTACCAGAGTCTAAACAGTTGAAATCGTTTTTTAGAGTATAACCAACCTGGAGAAAGGGAAATTGCCAACTGTAGCTCAATCTAGCCTTTCATCTGGGAGAAGAGAAGTATCCAACTTCAGGCCTTTCTTCCTTCCAAGTGGGGAAAGGAAAATACCCTCTCGAGCCATCCATTCTCAACGGTATTGGGGGCAAGGGTGACAAGCACTTGTGAAGTTCATAGTCCAGAGTCAACATGTTTACTAAAAGACTGAGATCTAACCAAAAGACTACAGAATGCCTTCCCTCCCCACACCTTACCACCACATTACTAAAGACCTATTTACTTCAGTTATTTTTATCCAGTACGTCATGTTTAGCTATCAAGAAAAAATTACAAGTCATACTAAGTGGCAAAAGCTGCAGTTTGAAGAGACAGAGCAAGCATCTGATCCTGACTCATATATAGCAGGGATGTTGAAATTATCAGTCCAAGAATTTAAAACAATTATAGTTAACATATTAAGGTCTCTAATGGATAAAGTAGACAGCGTGCAAGAACAGATGGACACTGTAGGCAGCAAGATGGAAAATCTAAGAATCAAATAGAAACGACTACTCAGACAACTCAAGGAAACATTTTAAAGTCAATTGAGTTAGTAACCTGTTGCCTCTGTAAAATCTGTTTTGCCATATTAAATATATTTATGTACATGATAGCACATCATATTCACAGGTTCTGAGGATTATGGTGGAATATCTTGCGGGGGTGCTATAATTCTGCCTATGACAGAATTCTGGAAATGACTACAGATAATATCATACTTAAGAGTGAAAGAATAAATGCCTTCCTCTGAATCTTGGGGTCAAGGTAAGGATATACACCACCCACTTTAATTTAACATCATACTAGAAATCCTAGCCAATGCAATAATTTGGAAAATAAATAAAAGGCATACAGATTGGAAAAAGACCAAATAAAAATTATTTCTACTTGCAAATTACATTATTATCTATATAGGAGATCCCAAGAAATGTATCCCAAAAAGGTAGAATAAATAAATTTAGCAAAATCACTGCATAGAAGGTCAACACATAAAAATAAATCATATTTCCAATTTTCACAATGAACAATTGGAAACTGAAATTTAAAAAATACTACCATTTAAAATAGCTCCAAAATATGAAACCCTCATATATACAGGATCTGTACTGAAAAGTATACAATGCTGACAAATTAAAGTATACCATTAATGCACAGCAAAATAAAAAGAGAGACATACCGTGTTCATGATTTGGACATATCCATGTAGTAATATGCTAATTCTCTCCAAATTAATCTATGGTTTTAACACAATCCCTGTCAAATTTCCAGCAGGGCTTTTAACAATAGATATAGGCAAGCTGATCCTCAAATTTATTTAAAAGGAAAAAGAATGAAGCCAAAAATATGGTGAATAACTGGAAAAATAAAGTTGAAAGACTCATAACATTTCATTTACAGACTTACTGTACAGCAACAGTAATCAAGACTCTGTGATATTGCCAAAGCGATGTATGTAATAGATTAGAGGATTCAGAATTGGCCCCACCATAATGTATTCAGTTGAATTTTCCCTTACATTTCTTGTATTTCTCATATTTCTTTTTAGTAGATTATTTTGAAATTGTATTCTTAAAAAAAGACTATATGCAAAATATATTAGTACAATATTATAAACATATAAATATAAATGCTCAGAATGACATTTTGTATGCTACTGTAAGGCATAAGCTTTTTAAAATTAAACATTTTATTTAGAGGTAATTGTAGATACATATTTAGTTGTAAGGATAGAGAGATCCTGTATACCCTTTACCAAATTTTCCATTGATAACATCCTCAAAACTATAGTACGATATCACAACCAGAATATTGACATTGATAGAGTAAAGATATGCTCATTTTATCTTACACAGTTCAAGGAACCCTCATGTTGCCATTTTGTAGCTATACCCTTTTCCTCCCATTCTTCCTACTTGAAACTGATATTCTGTTCTCCATTTCTATATTTTTGTGAATTTAATAATGTTACATGGAATAATATATAGCCTTTTGTGCGTGGATTTTGTTTTTACTCAGCATTCCATGGTATAGGTACACCACAGTTTCTTTAACCATGAATCATTTAGATGATGAACACTGTGAAGCAGGTTCACTGTGAACTGATTACCAACTTGTCTGAGTCTGGTGAGACAAGACACCCACGCAATCAACAAATTACATGACATGAGTGTATTACAGACAGCAGCAAGGGAAAACAGAAGCCTAGGATTCATGTGAGCTGGTCCCCCAAGGCTCACAAGGCTGCCCAGGGGAAGTGGAGTCTGTGCCCTACCTGCACTTCAGCTGATGGACCCTGGACAGCACCTCACCATAGGTTATTTACCTAGGGTACCCTGACCCACTGTACTAAAGTGTTGACAGACAGCCTGTTTTCAGGAGAGGACTAAAACAGAGACTGGGCTTTTCTGGCCAGCTCCCCTTTCTCTCGCGATGTTGCGTTCTCAGCACGTTCTGCAGTTATCCTTGTGAACTACAAGCAAAAAAGGGAGAAGAACTGGGTCAGTCCAAGGCCACCAGGAGTGCCTTACTGCAGACATCTGGGTGGTTTCCAGTTTTTGTGTACCACAAATACAACTGCTATGAAACATTTGGGTGCAGGTTTTTGTGTGAACATAATTTTTTTTATTTCTTGCTAGATTGCATGGTAGTTGCATGCTTCGTTTTATAAGATCCTAACAAAGTCTTTTCCAAAATGACTGTACCATTTTACATTCCCACCAGCAATGTATGAGTGATTCAGTTTCTCCACAATCTTGCTAGCATTTGTTGTGTCACTATTTTTTATTTTAGCCATTCTGACAATTGAGTAAAATATCTCATTCTGGTTTTAATTTGCATTTCCCTAATGGCTAATGGTATTTCACATTTTTTCATGTGCTTATTTGTATATGTATATCTTCTTCAGTGAAATGTTCCTTTATGTCTTTTTCCCATGTTCTAATCGGATGGTTTGCTTTTTTACTGTTGAGTTTTGAGAGTTCTTTATATATTCTAGACACCAGTCTTTTGTCAGATATGTAGTTTGCAAATATTTCCTTCTGTTTCCGTACCTGTATATACAGTCGACCCTTGAACAATGGCAGGTTTAAACTGCACAGGTCCAATTATATGCAATTTTTTTTCAATAAAAGTTACACTGAGTGTGTCTGCCTCTCATGCCTCCCATTCCATCTTCACTACTTCTTCTGCCTCTGCCACTCCTGAGACATCAAAACCAAGCCCTCCTCTTCTTCCACCTTCTCAGCCTACTCAAGGTGAAGACAACAAGGATGAAGACCTTTATGATGATCTACTTCCATTTAATGAGTAGGAAATATTTTCTCTTCCTTATGATTTTCTTAATTTTTTTCTCTATCTTTACTGTAAGAATACAGTATATAATGCATATACAAAATATGTGCTAATCAACTTTGTTGTTGGTAAGGCTTCTGGTCAACAGTAGGCTATTACAAAAGTTTTTGGGGAGTCAAAATTTATACACAAATTTTCTACTACACAGGTGGTTGGTACTCCAACCCCTGAGTTGTTCAAGGGTCAATCATACATATAAACATGTATATAAATATGTATACACATTTAACAATTTATGCATATTTATATGTATTTATATATGTATACATCCACGCTTTGTTTTATGAGATACTAACAAAGTCTTTTCCAAAATGACTGTACTATTTTACATTCCCACCAGCAACATATGAGTGATCCAGTGATCCATATGTATGTATACATACATACATTGTATGAAGCATAGGCATACATTGTTAAATTATAAGAATAATATAAAATAGTCTGTGTATATCTATAGATGCTGTTTATTTTGTCCCCAGAATCTTAAGGACAAATTTTGTCATGAAACTTTTATACTATTTTGTAAAATCTGGTAACATTCTCAACTGTCATTCTTAGCCTCATTCTCTATCTTCAGGGATTATCTCAGTTAAAAATCCATGGATGACCACAGGTCTGGGAGAAGCTGAAAGGCCATTCTGTTTTGTTTTGTTTTGTTTTTTAACTTTTTAAGTCCAGGGCAGATATATGTGCAGGATGTGCAGGTTTGTTACATAGGTAAATGTGTTTCATGGGGGTTTATTGTACAGATGATTTCATCACCCAGGTATTAAGCCTAGTATCCATTAGTTGTTTTTCCTAATCCTCTCCTTTCTCCCATCTCCACCCTCTCATAGGCCCCAGTGTGTGTTGTTCCCCTCTCTGTGTCCATGTGTTCTCATCATTTAGCTCCCACTAATAAGTGAGAACATGCCATTTTGATTTTCTGTTCCTGCATTAGTTTGCTAAGGATAATGGCCTCCAGCTTCATCCATGTCCCTGAAAAGGACATGATCTCATTCTTGTTTATGGCTACATAGTATTCCATGGTGTACTTGTACCACATTTTCTTTATCGAGTCTATCACTGATGGGCATTTAGACTTGGAATCCAGTCTATCATTAATTCCCTGTCTTTGCTGCTGTGAATAGTGCTGTGATGAACATATGCATGCATATGTCTTTATAAGAGAACGATTTATATTCCTTTGGGTATACACACAGTAATGGGATTGCTGGGTTGAACAGTGTTTCTGTCTTTAGGTCTTTGAGGATTCCCCACACTGTCTTCTGCAATGGTTGAACAATTTACACTCCCATTAACAGTGTATAAGTGTTCCATTCCACCCCCGGCCTCACCAGCATCCATTATTTTTTGACTTTTTAGTAATAACCATTCTGACTGGCGTGAGATGGAATCTCATTGTGGTTTTGATTTGCATTTCTTTAGTGATTAATAATGTTGAGTTTTCTTTCGTATGATTGTTGGTAGCATGTATGTCGTCTCTCAAGAAGTGTCTGTTCATGTCCTTTGCCCACTTTTTAATGGGGTGGTTTGCTTTTTTCTTGTAAATTTGTGTAAGTTTTTTGTAGATACTGGATATTAAATCTTTGTCAGATGCACAGTTTACAAAAATTTTCTCCCATTCTGTAGGTTGTCTCTTTACCCTGTTGATAGTTTATTTTGCTGTACAGAAGCTCTTTATCAATAAGAATTATTGTCATACAATAAAATGCACCTATTTTAAACATACAGTTCAATTATATCCCACTTGTCAATTTTCGCTTTTGTTACAATTGCCCTTGGTGTCTTTGTCATAAAGTCTTTGCCCATGCCTATGTCCTGAATGGTATTGCCTAGGTTGTCTTCTGGGGTTTTTATAGTTTTGGGTTTTACATTTAAGTGTTTAATCCAAAAACAGCATGACACTGGCACAAGAATAGTCACATAGACCACTGAAATAGAATAGAGAATCCAGAAATAAGACTGCATACCTACAACTATCTGATCTCCAACAAACCTGACAAAAACAAACAATGGGGAGAGGATTCCCTATTCAATAAATGGTGTTGGGATAACTGGTTACCCACATGCAGAAAATTGAAATTGGGCCCCTTCCTTATACCATATAAAAAGTTAACTCAATATGCATTCTGTTTTTCAAAGGGTCATTTTCATTGGAAGAATTTTGGTCAATATATTAGAAGCAATTTGCGGGGATGGCACATGAAACGTAAGGTGGGTGGGCACTTTTGTTTTAACATTTTTATTGGGAAATCATTGTCATACAATAAAATGCATCCATTTTAAATGTACAGTTTAATGAGTTTTGGCAAATGTTGAAATTATTGAAACCACCACCACATCAAGATATGAAACATTTCCATCACCCCCAAAATGTCCAATGTCACTTGAAGTTGATCTCCTCTCCTACCCTAGGCCCACGCTCCTACTGATCTGCATTTTGATTCTGTAGTTTTTCCTTTTCTAGAATTTCAACAAATGGAATCATCAGCATGCAGTCTTTGTGCTTGACTTTTTTCCTTTAGCATAATGTTGTAGAACTTCATCGATGTTCTATATATTCATATTTTACCTTTCATTTCTGAATGACACTGCTTTTAAAAGATATACATAATCTGTTTTACTTATTATTGGACATTTAAGTTGCTTTCCAGTTGGAGCTCTTATGATTATGTTCCAGTGAAAATTTATTTACAAGTCTTTGCAGATGTATAAGTTCCCACGCCTTTTGGGTGATTTTCTGGGCCATATACTAAGTGCAAGTTTCCCACTGTTGTTTCCAGCCCTGAGTTTTATCCTTTGACACCTCAAGTCAGTAAAGCATTTGCTTTTTGCCCTTAGAGTTGTAAATGGGTTGGAAAATACACTCAGTCAAAGACGAGCATACTCTCAAGTCATACCAGAAGCTAGTTTTCCTTTCAAAGGTAGATCCTTTAGTTTCTACCTGCTTTTTAGCAGACTTTCTGTGTTCTCCCATACTCGTATGTAGTTTACAGACAACTGAAATTTTGAGCAGACTTTATATTTAGATTTTTAAATTTCTGCTCTTTTGTGGCTATTTTGCTTACAAGATATTCCTCTGAAATATCCAGCTAATCTGTTGCCTTATTCTCTATCATCTGCCACCTTCAGCTGCTAAGACTGCGGTTCTCCACCACCTCGTTTGAGGAGGTGGGATACTTTGTGAAGCATCCAAGAAAAAAAAAATCTCAAATTCACAGTATGTACCCAATACAACAATCATCTTTAAGAGAAAATTATTCTTAGATTTTTACTTGATTTTGGTAATTTCCAATACCTTCAAATAATTATTTTTAATAATTTTGTCCAGAATTAAAAATTGTTATTGTAGAAAGGATAGCTTGCCATTACCAGAAAGGACTTATTTTCTTTTAAATTCCAGAAATACCTAGAAAAATAATCCTCAAATATTAACTAGATGCCATTTTATAATGGTAGAATTTCAGATAAGTTTTATTTTCTTTTTTTATGTTTTTCTCTATTTCTTGATTTTTCTGCATGGGTGTATGTTATCTTTATAATCAGAATAAAAAGAACATTTCATTTTATTACTTTCATTTTGTAATAGTTTGCAAGAATCAAAACACCGAAAGTTGGAGCTGAGATGTAATTTTAAAGACTGTTAAAGTGCTTTAACAAACAAAAAAGAGTTATTTTGTAATTAGTATAGTTTTATGTCTAATGCAAAATTTTCCATTAAGGTGGTACTTGAAAAGATTTGTTGGGCTTTCATTCTTAAGTAGTGTACCATTTTGTCATATGTATGTTATTAATTTGTATTATTATAATGTACATTTTAATAATACAAAATAATGTAGGTTTATGTTCTCTGATCAATTTCAGTCATAATTAACATAATTTATCTGCTTTTTAAAAAGGTTTCAGTATTATTTATTTTGGGAACATCTCCTGACCTGAGAAAGATACAAGGAGATAATAATAGCTGTTACTTATTGAGAATTGATAAAATACCAGCCACTGCTCCAAATGCTTTATACATTTTTAAACTCTTTAACCCTCTTAACATCCCCACAAGTGGGTTCAAATATGAGCTCCATTTTATAAATTAAGAAGTGGAAATTTAAAAAGATTAAGTATTTCTCTAGGGTCATTATGTTAGTAAACGGCAGAGCTGGAATTCCTTGAATTTGAGTCCAAGCAGAAGACTCTATGCTTACATTTTTATCACCACTACACTATACTGTGGTGACATATACAGTAGAAGTGGTGAATGGGATCTTATGGCCCTTCTCTAAAATTAAATAGCAGAAAATATTGCAAAAAGAAGTTAGAGATATCCTTCAGAGATCTAAGAAGGCTAAATTGGGCTAACATTTTTCCCAGGGTGTTTTGGATGTGATCCAAACAAAAGGCAAGATGAAGTCCGAAAATTTCTTCCAGATCCATAATTCAGTATCTTGGTTCTCAGCTATTTTGACCTGAGGGAAAATTTGGAAATAAATATCTTCTCACACGCTGCCCCCCAGAAACTACTTTTTTAAATTCAACCTTTGTACTCACTTCTCTCATCATTTGTATTTCTAAAAAGCCAGGCTATTTCTCAAGGTCAATTTAGTGAAAAGAACAGTGGAGAGGAATACAGCACCTTCTGATTTTTCTCCAGTAGCCATTTCCTTCTTCCTCAGTGCTAAAACCTCCTACCTGGAGACTACCTAGCCAAACTACATTTCTCTGTCTCTTTTGTAGTTAAATGTGGCAATGTGACTAACTTCTTGCCAAAATAACGTAAGCTGAAGTGAACTTTGCAATTGAAGTCACATCTTTCCATAGGAAGGTACTTACTTTCCATGTCCCTTGTTTTTTGTTTTGTTTTGTACTGTTTTCTGCTACTGGGAAAAAAAAAATGGATCTAAGTGGAACAGCTGATTTGCATCCGTGTATCAGAATCTTTCATTGAGAATGGCATGGTCAATCTATCTGCCCTGGATCAAGTTCCTCTGAACAGCGAAGTGAGAAAAAAAATAAAATGTCCTTCTATATTATTTAAATTGGGTATTTTGTTGTATCATTTTTACAAAGTAGCTCATATTCTAATTTGAAAATTGGCATCTAAAAGTGGAGTATTGCCACAAGAAACCCCAAAATGTGTTACTGGCTTGGCTAGAAAGCTGGTGGCTCTTGTTATATTGGGGCCAAATCTAATAAAACAGTTAACTATGATAATTTTAGAGGTAGAACACATCTTTATGAGAATTGAAGCTCTAGGGTACATGGCTAGAAAAAAAAGTTAAAATGTCTGTGTATTTTTAGCAGATTCTTTCTCCTTTTAGTAAGTTACTAGGAAAGAGATGATAGACTTAGTCAATCAGTAGCCAGATTGAAACAGAGATGGAAGGGAAGAAATCCTTTCTAATGGAGCTAATGGGACTCTCTGTCCCATTGATTACAACAGGCACTGATCTTTGATGATATTTTCTTGCAGGGATATTTTTTCTGTTTTTTGCTTTTGTTTTTAATCATAAAATTTGTTTGTTTTAATCATAAAATCACAGTCAGGGGTCAATAAGAAGCCTGCAGCAATGGTCTTTCGAAATCACGGTTTTATCTGAATTAGAAATAGGCCATTTTGGTTTGAGAGAGGAGACTGGTTGAAAGTTTCATTTTTGCTTCCTCTTCTAACTTGCCAGCTTTGTGGGTAATTTGGTTGTCAAAGAATACATTACTAGAGAAAAGGGGAAGTGTCAAATTAGCCTAACAAAAGAAATTTAATATCTCTTACACAACAAATCAATGTGTTAAAATTGTAACCAAAGCAAACATCCTACATTACAAAAAAAAAAAAAAACCAAACTATATTGTCTGTGAGTTCAGAAATTTGAAACCTTAAAAGATTAAAAAAAAAAAAAAAAGCCAAATTCCAAATATATCTGAAGCCCAAACAGCAGAAGAGAGCATGGTGGCTGAGAGCCTTTCTAGAGATTGCCATATTAAATTTCCTTCATCAGAAAATTGGAGCAACCCAGCATCTGAGGTCAGTTTAATATTGTCCTCTCATTCAGCTAATGTTACGGATGGTCTAAAGGAAGCTGCCATTAAATTGAGATGGGTGGGGAATATTCTGAGCCTAGGAACTAGTATATAAATGAAAGTTTGAAGTTACAAAATCTATAACCATAGAAGATTCTTTCACTTTGGTTTCTTCACATGGAGCTGACAGGAAGCAAAGTGGTGAAAAGGAAACATTGCTCACCATGGTCTGGCCTGCAAAAGCCTGTGGTACGGAACCTCTGAATTAACCTTTGTTTCCCAAAGTCTATGCCAGCAATATAAGACTGCAAGGACGTGTTCTTCAACTCCATTTTCATTTGTGGCCACAGAGTAAATTTTACAAGAGGACAAAGACAGAATTACAGAGAACGCTGGACAAAGGAATCATTTCCAAAACCCACAGCAAATAGCTGGGCTAACAGAAAAACTTTCACAGCATGATGTCTTCAGAATTTTCAATCAGCAGGATTTAATGACTTGTGTGTTTTACCTTCTTCCCTCTTTTGAATTTCTAGTTATATTATTCCTACTGCACCATTATATGTAGATTGAGCATGTAGAGGGCATGTGCCTTTTAGTTTATAAGTCACAGGACAATAGGTAGCCACTTCCTGCACTGGAGAGTACCGTGTTTCACCGTGATACATAGACTTTTTGTTGGTTTTAACTCTAGATCTCTTCTGTCGGGAAGGAAAGAGAATGTTGTATGTGTACAATACAGGTGTATATTGATATGTGGATGGTCAGAGGGAGGCACCCTAGAATTGCCTGCTGATCGTCTTCAACATCCATTCTACTCTCCTCCTTAATTAACAGAATCTTTACTGGTAGAACGTGAATGATCAGGTAGAAACTACATTTCCCAGCCATCCTTGAATGTAGGTGAAAGCCTGTGACTAAAATCTGGCCAACAGAACATGATAAGTAGATGAGTAAATGTGATATATGCAACATCTGGTCATAGCTGTTAAATGGAAGTTACTCCACCTGTCTGCTGTATAGAGGATGAAGTCAAGTAGATTTTGAACACGTGGAGCTTTGTTTTAAGTAAAGCTCTCTTGCAGTAGCTTAGCATGTAACCTAAACATTAGTAACTTCTGGCCATATGACTTGAAGGCAAACCATGAACCTTAATGAGCCTGAGTTTCTTTATCTCCTAAAACAAATATTTTTTCTTTCAACTATCCTGATGTTATATGTGATTCCTATATGACAAATATATTCTAAGAATTCTGAAAACATTTTACTGTATACAAATTTAATATAATTTTTAATGAATTACCGTTCAAATACTCTAAAAATGATATAGAAACACAAATTATTTATCCACATCTTCTCCAGCATCTGTTGTTTCCTGACTTTTTAATGATTGCTATTCTAACTGGCATGAGATGGTATGTCATTGTGGTTTTGATTTGCGTTTCTCTAATGACCAGTGATGATGAGCTTTTTTTCATATGTTTGATGGTCGCATAAATGTCTTCTTTTGAGAAGTGTCTGTTCATATCCTTCACCCACTTTTTGAAGGGGTTGTTTGTTTTTTTATTGTAAATTTGTTTAAGTTCTTTGTAGATTCTGGATATTAGCCCTTTGTCAGATGGACAGATTGCAAAAATTTTCTCCCATTCTGTAGGTTGCCTGTTCACTCTGATAATAGTTTCTTTTGTTGTGCAGAAGCTCTTTAGTTTAACTAGATCCCATTTATCAATTTTGGCTTTTGTTGCCATTGTTTTTGGTGTTTCAGTCATGAAATCTTTGTCCATGCCTATGTCCTGAATGGTATTGCCTAGGTTTTCTTCTAGGGTTTCTATGGTTTTAGGTCTTAGTTTAAGTCTTTAATCCATCTTGAGTTAATTTTTGTATAAGGTGTGAGGAAGGGGTCCAATTTTAATTTTCTGCATATGGCTAGCCAGTTTTCCTAAATTAAAACAATAGATATTTCTCACATGAAACTATTATTTTCCTGAGAAACAATCATATACTTTTCAGTGTCATTTCTTATGAATTATTCAGGTGAAAAAAGTATTGTATACCAAGATATTCATAAAAATGTTGCTCATTTCTTTTTAAGAGGAAAAATAAAAAAGCTTTATCATGGAAGGGTAACTAATTTCACAATGATATGCCATCTTAATAAAATATTATACAAATAGGTGTTGCTGGGTACATATATTCCTTTTGCCTTCCAGATCCACCCTGCTCTGTGTCACTGGTGGTTGACCTGCTTGGACCTTTATCAGCAGGTTATTTTTCCCTCTGGTCATGGCAATGAGAAACACTGGCAGGATATCAGAAAGAAGGAGAGTAGGGCATTGGTATTTATTCTCCCAAGTGCCTCTTTGCATGATCACTGAAAGCCGTATGGGCTCCTCGGTCAAAAGTGATGATTTCTGTCACCCAGACCTCTACAGAGAACAGTCTCCATATCTCGGTTGAGTGACCATTCTTATCCCTGGCCTCTTTGTCCTTGAGTTGACAGCAGCACCCTGTTACCAGCCCTGGGATCCCTGGGATCCTGTACCAGGATCCCTATACCTTTGGTTTCCTTATACCTAGCCCACATCTTTATAAATTGTCCCTTTATTAAACTGTTCTTGAATTATCTAATTTGAGTGTGCCATCGATTTTCTCCTGGACGCTGCATGGTACACAGGCAGAAAATAAAATATTATATGATCACTATAATATAAAATATATAAGGTTAAAGATCAAATGAAAGACAGAAACCAGTGGAATACCATGTTATGGTGATTAGCTTAAAGGTGAACATATTTTTCTCCTAAATTACATTTACTGTAAGGTTATTTTATTAGTTAAAAAATGTAAAATTGTTGCTAGGATATTTTGTCAGGTGGATTCTTTAGCATTGCTTTACTAACTAGATAAGAATGAGTCATTAACATATTGAGTTTATTGAATTTATGTAAATCACCTTAATCAACTGCTTTCTCTTTTTCTGCTCCTAGGCCACAGAGAATTGCTAAAGAAAGTTTTGGAACCATGCTGATTTGATTTTACTCAGACTTCCTCATTTCAAGCAAAGGAAGCAGATTCTGGCTCTTTCACCAGAGAAGAGGCTTAGTAAGCAGATATCAGCAGCTCACAGGTTTGTTGTGAAAAGAACAAGATTCCAGAACAAAGCTCAAGACCTAGCTTCCAGGAGCATGCTTTGAATGGCCGAACTGGCCTCCCAGGAAAACTTTTCATCATAAATGTCACTGAGCAGTAGATTCTACAGCTTGCCTTACAGAAGCCAAATATTTGACTTTGCTACAAACTCAACTACTGCCTGAGTCTTGCTGCTTATGATTGTCTCACAACCACCACTGGCTGGTAAAGCCAAATGGCTCTGGCACCATTCTTGCTGCAAGGTGGACTTTGAGTGCTTGTCCATCCTCATGTGGCTCCCTTCTGAACCAAAATCTCACTCCAGCTCATATGACTGGTGGGACCTTTGAAATATTAGCAATATTTTCTACGTGGATAATAGGATGGATACTTACAGCTGGTAAATAATAAGACAGGTTTCAAAATACCTGAGAGAGGTGAAGAAGTGACCAGGAAGTTAGTAGAATATAGTGGTTTTAAAAAATATAGAAAGGTGAGCTGGTTATATGTCATTTACTTCAAAGGAAAGATTTAAAAATGGTGGACAAATGCCAAAAGCATCCTATCTTTGTAATATGTTGGATAGGAACCAAGAAGTAATCAACATTTTGAGATGCAGTACAAGAGAGGAAATGGCCTTAAAGAAAGATCGGAGCTCAGTGGAGCCCAAAAAGTGAAGGGAGGTGCAGAAAGAAACAAGTTATTTAAATAATTTGTGGGCCATAGGAGAGTTTGTTTTTGATGGGGCAGAGATTGTTAAAAAATAATTGAATGATATTAAATAGAAATATATATGCAAAAATGTCCTCTTATCATTTTTTTCTATGGTTGTCCACTGAAATATTCAAATATTTTTAAATGTATGAAGCTGACATTTGAGACAGTGTCATGCATGGGATGATGCCTAAAGTTGCTCTCCAAAGCAAAGAGACAAATAACGGAATTTTCTTTTCACTGTTGTTAAGAGTATGTCTCAAAATTGTAGCATTCAGTAGTTTGTTTCTTTATAAAAATTACAACATTTTCATTTTAATGAATTTACTAAAACTTGATTAAAAAAAGAACAAAATTCAACACAATATAAATTTTTAAAATAGATGTCTTTTATTGGTAAAAGACTATTTTAACATCGGCCAAAAAGAAATTGTAGAAGATTTTAGGGAAAAGCCAATATGACCTTAGAGGAATTTGCACTCTTTGGGCTCCACACATGTGCTGCAGTTATCAGAGTTCCCTGACTCCAAGTGTTTATTCAAATCTGTCAGCTAAATCATAGATCCAAATGCAAAATGTAACACTCAGGAACATTACGTGGATTTGTGACACTCCCTGGAGGACTTTGGGTCCATAAAGCAATGAATGGATTATAAGAACACATAAATATGGTATTTTCATCTATGACAGGTGCAATCTTACTCCAATGTTATTTATATTATATAAAAGAAAACTGAACCTATTTTCCTCAGTCCCTTAGGGATGAATAAGTGAATAGCTCACCATTAATTTCCAGTTTCTATGAATTCATCTTTGAAAATGTCATGTTTTCGAGTTTTTTCAACTGGCCAATGTTTATTTATTTTTACATGTGTTTACTTATTTTATATTTATTTAACAATGAAACCAAAAGGAAAATGGGAGATGAAATTGTGATAACACAATAATATTTTTTCTTTTTTTGCCATGATCCTAAATCATGCAAAATTTACCCAACTTTGAATTTTAATGACAAATTGGGCACCCAGACTAGCTTCCCATAAATCCTGCTCTCAGTCTTTTAACATCTTTTGCATCCTCATCCTTCCTTCCTGTTAGTTAGATGGGTTATACGGCGTTCTGGAAAAAGCATGGGTCTTGAATTTAGAGGAGGAGTACGCTAGTATTTACTCCACCTAGCTTGTATCTTTATAAACGTGCAGAACTAAAATTTAACCATGAGATTCCTTAAGCTTCTCCAGCTTCAGAATGTTATACTTTTGTCCAGGCAAAATCTATGATTTTTAAAAATGGTTTTAGCCTCAAAATTTTGAAAAAGAATCATGAAGTCATCAGTAAAAAAGCAGGGGTTTAGCCATAATATAAAATGCCATTTTCACACTGTATTAAACATGGGCCAGTGAAGAAACTGCTGAGTTAGTTTTCTGTCTTCAAGGCTTAGCTGTTGTTTTCTTGTTCAAAATAGAAAGAAGATGGATACTTTAATTACTTAGGTTAACTACCGCTTAGATAGAACTTTTGCTTTATAGGTAACCAAGAGATTTATAAGAATACGTCTTTCAATATTATGGTAATGAATGGCAAAATACTAATTAGGTAGGATTAGAAAACAATTTAATATTCTTATTGCAAAAATCGGAACCAATCAGAATCATGATGTTTTACTATGTGAAATTGTTTGGCTTCCAATAATTATCCAGTGACAGGTGGCAGCCATATTGTGAATCTCTTAAACATTGGTAAAAAAAAAAAAAAAAAGGTACTTAAATAATAATTAAAACACTAAAATATAACTATTTATTTAATTTTATCTGCCCTGCTCCCACCCCAGCTCATTTAACTTAAAAACTCTGTTCTGAAGAAAACTACAAGGATTTGTCCACAAGGGATAAAATAATCCTCAATTAAATTCAATTCAGCAAATAGTTATTGAATCTCTTTTCATGTTATTGAACTTATGTTCTTCAATTTCTCCTATCTTATTGAAAAAGAAAATGATGTCTCTATTTCCTTCAGTTCTGCTCTGATTTTAGTTATTTCTTGCCTTCTGCTAGCTTTTGAATGTGTTTGCTCTTGCTTTTCTAGTTCTTTTAATTGTGATGTTAGGGTGTCAATTTTGGATCTTTCCTGCTTTCTCTTGTGGGCATTTAGTGCTATAAATTTCCCTCTACACACTGCTTTTAATGCGTCCCAGAGATTCTGGTATGTTGTGTCTTTGTTCTCGTTGGTTTCAAAGAACATCTTTATTTCTGCCTTCATTTCGTTATGTACCCAGTAGTCATTCAGGAGCAGGTTGTTCAGTTTCCATGTAGTTGAGCGGCTTTGAGTGAGATTCTTAATCCTGAGTTCTAGTTTGATTACACTGTGGTCTGAGAGATAGTTTGTTATAATTTCTGTTCTTTTACATTTGCTGAGGAGAGCTTCACTTCCAACTATGTGGTCAATTTTGGAATAGGTGTGGTGTGGTGCTGAAAAAAATGTATATTCTGTTGATTTGGGGTGGAGAGTTCTGTAGATGTCTATTAGGTCTGCTTGGTGCAGAGCTGAGTTCAATTCCTGGGTATCCTTGTTGACTTTCTGTCTCATTGATCTGTCTAATGTTGACAGTGGGGTGTTAAAGTCTCCCATTATTAACGTGTGGGAGTCTAAGTCTCTTTGTAGGTCACTCAGGACTTGCTTTATGAATCACAAAAAACCCTTCAAAAAATCAATGAATCCAGGAGCTGGTTTTTTGAAAGGATCAACAAAATTGATAGACTGCTAGCAAGACTAATAAAGAAAAAAAGAGGGAAGAATCAAATAGAAACAATAAAAAATGATAAAGGGGATATCACCACCGATCCCACAGAAATACAAACTACCATCAGAGAATACTACAAACACCTCTATGCAAATAACCTAGAAAATCTAGAAGAAATGGATAAATTCCTCGACACATACACTCTCCCAAGACTAAACCAGAAAGAAGTTGAATCTCTGAATAGACCAATAACAGGAGCTGAAATTGTGGCAATAATCAATAGTTTACCAACCAAAAAGAGTCCAGGACCAGATGGATTCACAGCCAAATTCTACCAGAGGTACAAGGAGGAACTGGTACCATTCCTTCTGAAACTATTCCAATCAATAGAAAAAGAGGGAATCCTCCCTAACTCATTTTATGAGGCCAGCATCATTCTGATACCAAAGCCGGGCAGAGACACAACCAAAAAAGAGAATTTTAGACCAATATCCTTGATGAACATTGATGCAAAAATCCTCAGTAAAATACTGGCAAAACGAATCCAGCAGCACATCAAAAAGCTTATCCACCATGATCAAGTGGGCTTCATACCTGGGATGCAAGGCTGGTTCAATATACACAAATCAATAAATGTAATCCAGCATATAAACAGAGCCAAAGACAAAAACCACATGATTATCTCAATAGATGCAGAAAAAGCCTTTGACAAAATTCAACAACCCTTCATGCTAAAAACTCTCAATGAATTAGGTATTGATGGGACATATTTCAAAATAATAAGAGCTATCTATGACAAACCCACAGCCAATATCATACTGAATGGGCAAAAACTGGAAGCATTCCCTTTGAAAACTGGCACAAGACAGGGATGCCCTCTCTCACCGCTCCTATTCAACATAGTGTTGGAAGTTCTGGCCAGGGCAATCAGGCAGGAGAAGGAAATAAAGGGTATTCAATTAGGAAAAGAGGAAGTCAAATTGTCCCTGTTTGCAGACGACATGATTGTTTATCTAGAAAACCCCATTGTCTCAGCCCAAAATCTCCTTAAGCTGATAAGCAACTTCAGCAAAGTCTCAGGATACAAAATCAATGTACAAAAACCACAAGCATTCTTATACACCAACAACAGACAAACAGAGAGCCAATTCATGAGTGAACTCCCATTCACAATTGCTTCAAAGAGAATAAAATACCTAGGAATCCAACTTACAAGGGATGTGAAGGACCTCTTCAAGGAGAACTACAAACCAGGGCTCAAGGAAATAAAAGAGGATACAAACAAATGGAAGAACATTCCATGCTCATGGGTAGGAAGAATCAATATCGTGAAAATGGCCATACTGCTCAAGGTAATTTACAGATTCAATGCCATCCCCATCAAGCTACCAATGACTTTCTTCACAGATTTGGAAAAAACTACTTTAAAGTTCATATGGAACCAAAAAAGAGCCCGCATCGCCAAGTCAATCCTAAGCCAAAAGAACAAAGCTGGAGGCATCACACTACCTGACTTCAAACTATACTACAAGGCTACAGTAACCAAAACAGCATGGTACTGGTACCAAAACAGAGATATAGACCAATGGAACAGAACAGCGCCCTCAGAAATAACGCCACACACCTACAACTATCTGATCTTTGACAAACCTGAGAAAAACAAGCAATGGGGAAAGGATTTCCTATTTAATAAATGGTGCTGGGAAAACTGGCTAGCCATATGTAGAAAGCTGAAACTGGATCCCTTCCTTACACCTTATACAAAAATCAATTCAAGATGGATTAAAGACTTAAACGTTCAACCTAAAACCATAAAAACCCTAGAAGAAAACCTAGGCATTACCATTCAGGACATAGGCATGGGCAAGGACTTCATGTCCAAAACACCAAAAGCAATGGCAACAAAAGACAAAATTGACAAATGGGATCTAATTAAACTAAAGAGCTTCTGCACAGCAAAAGAAACTACCATCAGAGTGAATAGGCAACCTACAAAATGGGAGAAAATTTTTGCAACCTACTCATCTGACAAAGGGCTAATATCCAGAATCTACAATGAACTCAAACAAATTTACAAGAAAAAAAAACAACCCCATCAAAAAGTGGGCGAAGGACATGAACAGACACTTCTCAAAAGAAGATATTTATGCAGCCAAAAAACACATGAAAAAATGCTCATCATCACTGGCCATCAGAGAAATGCAAATCAAAACCACTATGAGATATCATCTCACACCAGTTAGAATGGCAATCATTAAAAAGTCAGGAAACAACAGGTGCTGGAGAGGATGTGGAGAAATAGGAACACTTTTACACTGTTGGTGGGACTGTAAACTAGTTCAACCATTGTGGAAGTCAGTGTGGTGATTCCTCAGGGATCTAGAACTAGAAATACCATTTGACCCAGCCATCCCATTACTGGGTATATACCCAAAGGACTATAAATCATGCTGCTATAAAGACACATGCACACGTATGTTTATTGCGGCATTATTCACAATAGCAAAGACTTGGAACCAACCCAAATGTCCAACAATGATAGACTGGATTAAGAAAATGTGGCACATATACACCATGGAATACTATGCAGCCATAAAAACTGATGAGTTCATGTCCTTTGTAGGGACATGGATGAAATTGGAAATCATCATTCTCAGTAAACTATCACAAGAACAAAAAACCAAACACCGCATATTCTCACTCATAGGTGGGAATTGATCAATGAGATCACATGGACACAGGAAGGGGAATATCACACTCTGGGGACTGTGGTGGGGTGGGGGGAGGGGGGAGGGATAGCATTGGGAGATATACCTAATGCTAGATGACGAGTTAGTGGGTGCAGCGCACCAGCATGGCACATGCATACATATGTAACTAACCTGTACAATGTGCACATGTACCCTAAAACTTAAAGTATAATAATAAAAAAAAAGAAAATGATAATACATACAAATAGAAAATGTTTTAATTTTAGGTTGTTGCAAAAGTGTTTGCGGTTTTTGCAATTACTTTTGCACCAACCTAATAAATTTGGTAAAACAAATTTTACTTTATTTTTTAAAATTGTGTCAATTTTCAAAAATAAATTTCCTGTGATGTTTTCTGATTGGTGATTTTAACCAATGAAATGGTCAGTGTGAAATATTTTTGTTGTTGTCATCACTTCAAAGTAATGAAAACACTTTAGATTGTTCAACTGTATAGAAGGTTTGCCTTCACACAATTTTATAAATTGTTGATTGTGTGTCTCTCTAAGTTTTCTCTAATACATGCACAATAACGTTGTAAGTAAAATGAATGGCTGACTTTAACCTTATACTTAGGTGTCCATGTTTTTTAAAACAATTTCAACTCTTATTTTAGATACAAGGGCTGTATGTGTAGTTTTGTTACATGAGTATATTGTACCCAGCTAGTGAGTACAGTAACCAGCAGGTAATTTTTCATCCCAGCCTCCCCTCCCTGCCCCCTTCTAGTAATCCCCAGTGTCTATTGTTGCCATATTTACATCCATATGTGCTCAGTGTTTAGCTCCTTCTTATAAGTGTGACCATATGGTATTTGATTTTCTTGTTATTTTGTTAATTCACTTATGATTATGGCCTTAATGGCCTCCAGTTCCAACCATATTGCTGTGAAGGACATGATTTCATTCTTTTTATGGATTCATAGTATTACCTGATATATATGTAACACATTATCTTTATCCAGTCCACCATTGATGGGCACCTAGGCTGTGTCCATGTCTTTGCTATTATGAATAGTGTTGGCTATGAACATGTGTCTTTTTGGTATAATGATCTATTTTCCTTTGGTTATATACCTGGTAATGGGATTGCTGGTTCAAATGGTAGCTCTGTTTTAAGTTCTTTGAGAGAACTCCAAACTGCTTTCCACAGTGGCTGAACTGATTTACATTCTCACCAATAGTGTATAAGCATTCCCACTTCTCCACAGCCTTCCACTTCTCCACAGCCTTGCCAGCATCTCTTGTGTTTTTGACTTTTTAATAACAGCTATTCTGACTGGTGTGAGACGGTATTTTATTTTGCTTTTTATTCACATTTCTCTGATGATTAGCGATGATAAGCATCTCTTAATATTTGTGGGTCACCTATATGTCTTCTTTTGAGAAGTGTCTGTTCATGTCCATTGTCCATTTTTTGATAGGGTTGTCTTTTACTTTTTTTTTTTTTTAAGTTTCTTATAGATTCTGGGCATTAGACCTTTGTCAGATGCTTAGTTTGTGGATATTTTCTCCCATTCTCTAGATTGTCTGTTTATTGATAGTTTCTTTTGCTGTGCAGAAGCTCCTTAGTTTAATTGGGTCCCACTTGTCAATTTTTGTTTTTGTTGAAATTACTCTTGTCTTGTAGACTTAGCCAAAATTTACTTGCCAAGGCTGATATATCAAGAAAGGTATTTGCTAGGTTATCTTCCAGGATTCTTATAACTTGAGGTTTTATAAATCTTTAATCCATCTTTAGCTAATTTTTGTACATGGTGAAAGGTAGGAGTCTAGTTTTATTCTTATGTACACGGGTAACCAATTAATCCAGCACCATTTGTTGAATAGGGAGTCCTTTCCCCATTGCTTATTTTTGTTGACTTTGCTGAAGATCAGATGGCTGTAGATGTGGAGCTTTATTTCTGGGTTCTCCATTCTGTTCCATAGGTCTGTGTGTCTGTTTTTGTACCAGTACCATGATATTTTGGTTACTGTAGCCTTATAGCATAGTTTGAAGTCAGGTAATGTGATGCCTCTGGCTTTGTTTTTTTTTGCTTAGGATTGCCTTGGGTATTCAGTCTCTTTTTTGGTTTTTGGTTCCACATGGATTTTAGAATAGTTTTTCCTAATTCTTTAAAGAATTATGTTGGTAATTTGATAGGAATAGTGTTGAATCTGCAAATTTCTTTGAGTAGTATAGCCATGTTAATGATATTGATTATTCCAATCCATGAGTATGGAATGATTTTCCATTTAGTTGTGCTGTCTCTCATTTCTTTCAGCAGTGTTTTGTAGTCCTCCTTGTAGAGATCTTTCACCTCCTTGATTAGTTATATTCCTAGGTGTTTTATTTTCTTTGTGGCTGTTGTAAATTGGATTGTGTTCTTGATTTGTCTTTCAGCCTAGACATTACTGGTGTATAAAAATGCTACTGATTTCTGTATGCTGATTTCGTACTCTGAAATCTTACTAAAATAATTTATCAGTTCTAGTAGCCTTTCGCTGGAGTCTTTAGTGCTTTCGAGGTATAGAATCAGATCACCAGCAAAGAGAGATAGTTTGGCTTCTTAATTTCCTATTTGGATACCTTTTATTTCTTTCCTTTGCCTGATTGCTCTGGCAAGTGCTTCCTCCCTTTTTTATAAAAACAAATCATTAGTTACTCTGTGAATCTATAAAATATTTTCAAGCTTTTATACTAGTATTTGTACAAATTTCAACTTTAGTACATAAAGAAACCTTTAAGTTACATATTTTTGAATGGTCTGCTTGTTTATCTTCATGTAAAATCTTCAATGTCATTCCAATGATACAACAACTTCTAAAACTCTTCCTGAATCTGATAAAATTTGTTAAGAAAAAAACTGTAGTCCAAGACTGATAAATATTTTAATTTATTGGCTATAATTCATTAAAATATTATTATTTTGATGGACTGTGTAACATAGTACACAGCTTATCAATATATCTGAAATTCATTTTTATCTTCTGAAAAATATAACTAAGAATGCTAAATCTTCTTAAGAGAAAGAAATGATCTATATGGTATAAAAAGTTACCGCCCATTGAAAATATTGAATTTTTCTTTTTAATGTTATTTCTGATTTTCTTTGTATTATTTCATAATTTTTACGTTATCCTAAATTTTTGCATTTTATACACACAAAAATCCCTCACAACTCTTACATTAAGTACATATTTATTTATTTAATTTCACCTAAGTTCTGGGATACATGTGCAGAATGTGCAGGTTTGCTACATAGGTATTCATGTGTCATGGTGGTTTGCTGCACCCATCAACCCCTCACCTACATTAGGTATTTCTCCTAATGCTATCCCTTCTCCCCAACCCCTGACAGGCCCTGGTGTATGATGTTCCCCTTCCTGTGTCCATGTGTTCTCATTGTTCAACTCCCACTTA
Organism: Pan paniscus; assembly: GCF_029289425.2. Lineage (NCBI taxonomy): Eukaryota > Metazoa > Chordata > Mammalia > Primates > Hominidae > Pan > Pan paniscus. The sequence continues at coordinate 152,226,325 of NC_073255.2, read as the reverse complement.
TGAGTGAGAACATGCAGTGGTTGGTTTTCTGTTCCTGTGTTACTTTGCTGAAAATGATGGTTTCCAGCTCTATCCATGTCCCTGAAAAGGACATGAACTCATCCGTTTTTATGGCTACATAGTATTCCATGCTGTATATGTGCCACATTTTCTTTATCCAGTCTATCATTGATGGACATTTGGGTTGGTTCCAAGTCTTTGCTATTGTAAATAGCGCTGGAATAAACATACATGTGCATGTGTCTTGATAGTAGAATGATTTATAATCCTTTGGGTATATACCCAGTAATGGGATTGCTGGGTCAAATGGTATTTCTAGATCTAGATCTTTCATGAATCGCCACACCGTCTTCCACAATGGGTGAACTAATTTACACTCCCACGAACGGTACGTCGTTACATACTAAGTTTTGTTTTCTGCTATCCTTACCCGAATCACCTTTCAATAAGAATGGCTAGCACCATGAATTGCTTTCCATTGAAATGTACATGTGAATGTGAATATGTACACATTTGTATATAACTGTAGTTTACAGAGCATGAAGTCTTATTATTTCTCATAGGAGTACAATGTAGTTTACAACCTCACAATTTCCCAAAGACACAGATTTCTCAAAGAGAGATTCCTTTGGGATAAAGTTCAGTAACTCTAGAGAGTTGATATGACTACTGTTACTATTTGGAGTGTTCTGTAAGATCCGGGAAAACTGAAAATAAACATGAAATGTAGTGGGGACAGGCAAAAGAAAAACTCACTGAAAGGAAATGGAAATATTACAGCAATATGAATCTGGTAGAAACAGACAGGACTATCCAGATGGGTGTAGAACTTTCAAAGACATGAATATTATCACAGGACAAGAGACAACTGAGAGGATGGAGAACAGTTTTTGCAAAACACACATTCATCTCTCTAATAAATCCATGGATTTCTCCCTTTTTTTTTCATTGATCACATCTGTATAGTCCTACTCCATCCCTTCTGTTTGGGTGCCTCGCTTCCTACCTAACATGAAAAGTGCATCTTTCTGTCACTACACCTTCTTTACTGCTACTTCTCTCTGCATGTGCTGTGGGTTCAAGGACTAACCCTGGTGATGATGTCCTCAGTGAATAAGGAAGCCTGTCCCTGGAGCGCTGATGCTTCTCACACAGTCTTTAAGACCTCACTAATATGCCTGAAGATCATTTAAATAGAGTCATGTTTTCAAAACTGTATTGTAGCTGCCTTGAAATAGAAACAGAATAGTGTCAACAAGCCTTCACTTGTGGTGATAATGTGCAATCGTGGATATGAGATTCAGTTCTTAGCATTTGATCTTTTTTGAGAGGCACTTCTGCAACATCACAGGTTTAAATGTTTCTATTGATTTTCATGTCTAGATTTATTGTGAACATATAACCTCCAGTTAGCCTAAAGCAGCCTTTCTGATTTCTTAAACAAAACAACCAGTTAGAAAAACTTAACAACAGCACTCTAAATGCCACGGGTAAGCTGAGAAAAAAAAAAACGTATTTATGGTAGGCATTTTATACTGAAAATTGTCAACAGTTCAGCTTTCTGAATGTATTATTATAATAAGTGACTTTTTCTGGATCATTTAAGTTTATGTTAATTTGAAATATCTGTTATATATATATACATATACATAAATATCAGATCATTTTAAGATATAACAGATTATATTTATATATATATATTTCATGTAAGAGGTTAACATAACTACCTGTGCTAGATCAATATATTTCAATTGCCAAATTACATCAAAAATGAGGCACTATTTTCTTTGGTTATTTTCAGTTCTTGAATTTGCTGGGTTTATTGAAGACAAGTATTATGGCATTTCTCTGATATATATATATATATGTATACACACACACATATATACATTTCTAATATATATAACAGATATATACTATATATAATGAAGAAAATCATTTTGATAGGTCTATTGCCTCCTGCATTGTAATTCCACAACATAATTTTTCCATCTGTTTATGATTAATATTTAATTATATGTTATTTATTTAATTCTACTTCAAGCAGAAAAATTGTGAAATTTAGAGAAACATTAATTTGATAATATTTCCCCCATGAAATTTACACCTATTAGTTTGGTGCAAAAGTAATTGCAATTTTTGCCCTTACTTTCAATGGCAAAAGCAATTATTTTTGAACTAACCTAAGTTTTTTTTGAAAAAGTGTTAGTCATCTTGTCTGAACTTTGTGCTATTACTGTTGCTCTCTTCCCTGTTATCTAAATATATTGACTTCATTCTTTGAAAAATCCCTCTTCTTTGTACTGCCTGTCCCTGAATTCTGCTTAGGTCTGAACAGTTTCTTATTGGTATGAATAGATATTTTAGATCACCTGGCTCTGGGTCTGGCACACAGAGTGTACATAATAATTGGTGGCTATTATTTTATTTTATTTCAAGGTAATCATGATTGGAACATTTAAAACATTTTAAATGATACTGTATTTATTTGTTGTCACCTCAATACTCAAGATATTTAGCAAAAAAACCTTAAATTTATTCTGTTTGCATTAGCTTTCTATCAAATAACAACCACATAAACTATTTTTAGTAGTTTCCAAATGAATAATTGAGACTTGGAGTAGGTAAATAAGTGTACCTTCAGGAGTAGAAAGAGGTTTTATCACACATGTTGTGCTTTATATTAAGAAGTTGAAGCATGAATCTATAGAATTTTCTGAATAAGAACATTTATTCAAAATGTAGATGATTTAATGCCTACCTCAAAATGCTGTTTTATGTAGAATGAGAAAAGAAAAACACAAAAATTTCCACTGTCTTTTGGGAATTTATTAATTACATAGTATCAATTATATACAAAGAAAAAGAATTAAAATTCTATAAAATACATGAAGATCATAGAAGAGATAAAATTAAAGTGATGGAAGAGTTTAAAGGGGATTCAAACACATTCATCTATCAAGGAGAGAGGAAGCATTTTAGAGGACATGGCTATTAAATTTGACCCTCTTGAAGTTCAACAAATGTAGCATCTAATAATTTACATTCTATGTTTTGAAAAGCTATATATATACATATACATATATATACATAAATATATATACATATATAAATATATATACATATATATATACATATATACATAAATATATATACATATATACATAAATATATATATACATATATACATAAATATATATACATATATACATAAATATATATACATATATACATAAATATATATATACATATATACATAAATATATATACATATATACATAAATATATATATACATAAATATATATATATGACACCTCTTCCTATATTTAAATTTAAATGGTCAGTTAATAAATTGAGAGAGCTGCATTAGGTCATATTTTCGGTAACTATAAAACAGTTGAACTGTAATTATCTTTGTATATAAGCAGATTATACAAATTAGTAAGAGAATAATTGTCTTTCAATTATAAATGGACAAGTAACATGAAGAGAAAATTCTCAATAACAAAAACAATAAATATAAATGAGATAATCCATGTAAGAGGTTAACATAACTACCAGTGCTAGATTAATATATTTCTGTTGCTAAATTACATAAAAAATTAGGCACCATTTTCTTTGGTTATTTTCAGTTATTGCATTTGCTGGATTTATTGAAGATGAGTATTATGGCATTGCTCTGTTATTGATAAGGAACAAAGTTCAGGAGTTTGTAAATTCACAGAGGTTGTAAGAACAGAGCAAACAGGCAAATGGATTATTAAATGAAAAAAATGTAAGTAATAATACTGACAAAAATAATAAATGGGCATGGTTATTTATTATAGGTGGCAGGAAATATTGGTTAAACTCTTAGAAAACGATTTAGTGATATGGAGTAAAAGCCAGCATATTGGTTATCTTACACTCATTCACTAGCCTCAAGAGCAACATTTAATTTCAGGTAATAATCCAAGCACAGGAAATGTGCTTTTTGTTATTGTACTATTTAACATTGCAAAATACTCCAAATCTAAAGATGAAAAAGTAAGGACAGGAAATGTGGAAAATGAAATCTGGATTCTGCGTGTTCTGTTGTTTGCCTCCCTGGGTCTTCCTTCCCACCTCTCTAACTCTGTCTTGCTAGTTATAGAGTATGCTGAGTATGTACTGTTGAGTAAGCTCTCTTATCCTCCAGCTTTTACTTCTGTTCAGCCAATGCAAAGCATGGACTGGAGATTGGAGAAAAAGGAGATTGAGTTTGGGATACTTCCCCCCAACTGTCTCCCCAGTGATGGCTGTGGCTGGCTGTGTCCCTTCACCAAGTGTCCTCACTCCTCTTAGATAACTCTTGATGAAGCAGTCACTCAAGGCTCAGGAGCTTTTCATTTATCTTTTCCTTAAAATCCTGTAATTGATAAGGGATCCTGAGGTTACTAGCCCAAGGTAGGTACTGCAATAGCCCTTGTTTTTCCTAAACCCTGATCACACTGTTGTAAAGAATCTCTTTATCAAGCTCTTCTCCTATTGCCCATTTTAGTCTATCATATATCATAATTTTATTTTATGCCAAGATTCTGATACAGAGGAAGTTTCCCTGAATTAAAAAAAAATTCTGTTATTGATGACATTTTTATCAATGTTGACAATATGTGTTAAAAATGAAATTTTTTTAATCGAATTCATCGTCCCATTACCATTACAGTTCTAACTGGTTTATATAAGAAACATTTGTAGATTGACTACGCATTTCCAGGTACTGTCTTTGAGACTTGAAAGACAAGATACGGGTACACAAAGGCATATAGAGTGATGTAATGGAATTTGGAGACCCAGAAGGGGGAGGGTGGAAGGGAGTGACTGATAAAAAAGAAAAATTGCATATTGGATACACTCTACGCTATTTGGGTGAGGAGTGAACTAAAATCTCAGACTTCACCACTATACAATTCATCCATGTAATCAAAAACTACTTTTACCCTGAGAAGCTATTTAAATTAAAGCAAAAAAAATGGCCGGGCACGGTGGCTCATGCCTGTAATCCCAGCACTTTGGAAGGCCGAGGCAGGTGGATCACCTGAGGTCAGGAGTTCGAGACCAGCCTGGCCAACATGGTGAAACCCCATATCTACTAAAAATACAAAAAAAAAAAAAAAAAAAAAAAAAGCTGGGCATGGTGGTTGTCGCTTGTAATCCCCACTACTCGGGAGGCTGAGGCAGGAGAATCGCTTGAACCCAGGAGGCAGGGGTTGCAGTGAGCCGAGATCGCATCACTGCACTCCAGCCTGGGTGACAGAGCGAGACTCCATCTCAAAAAATTAAGAAATATGAGATATCCCAATAAACTGTACTCTGTAACACATTATCACTGTTGATGAATGCAAAATATAAATCTACCCTGTTTATGATATAGCTATAATTAGTAAAAATACTGCCAACATATTTTCTAAACATCATTTGCCAAGGATGAAACATTTATGTTCTTTATGTTTTAATAATCTTATATTTGATATGGCTAGAAGTTATTGTATAGCTTTATAATATATTAGCAAATTTGTTTTCATGCTTTAGAAAAGTTATAAAAGTCTATATGAGCCTTCAAAAAAGAGTATGAAAAACAACCACATTTGAATCACCAACTTTTCAGTAAAGCTGAGAATTTGTCTTATGGCAAATGGAGCTTCAAACCCCTAAAATTTGAATTCAGATTGCAAAAACGTGTTGCATAGCTTAAAGAGATTTATGTTTTGGCTTTTTTTTTCTGTTGACACACAGAGGAGCTTTATTAAAAAACAAAAACAAACAAACAAAAAAACAGAGCTTGGGACAGAATTTGCCTCTACCAGTTATGGGACATAATATAAGAGATCAGTTTACTATTGTGGCTCAGTTTGACTCTTGGGCCGAATCGTCACTATCAAACTCTCAAACACAATAACTGTGTGACCTTTTGCAAAGTAATAAAAGTACTTAGCATGTGAGGTGGTTTTGAAGATTAAATGAAATAATAATACCTGCAAAATGATCAAAATAGTACCTGGAATATCACATACATTACTAAATGTTAGCTGTCTTTTTCCTAGCATCACTACATTTGTAGAAGTGGAGATGTTAAATATTTCTAAATCCACTGACACAATATCAAAACCAACATCTTGGACAAAAGATTGTGTTAAGGGTGTTGTGTATATGAGGGGCACAGTCTTATAATTGTAATTTTTCTAGTACTTTGGTTTTCCTTGAAGACGCAGACCACGGTTGATTTTACAGCATTTAGATTTAATAAAATCTTCCTTCCTTTCTTCCTTCCTTCCCTCCTTCCTTCCTTTCTTCCTGACTTCTCTTTATCTTTTATCTTTCTTTCTTTTTCTTTTGTCTTTCTCCAACCAGCTCTTATTCTTCTGAATTGCTACTAGTCCAGCAAGCTTAGTATATGTTCATTTTACATGTGTGTGTAAATGTGGAGATGTATGGAAAAACAAATACATGTATTGAAAAGATTAATGAGGCATATCAATACAAACTAGTAATAGGGGTGTGTTTTGTTTATGAAGAAAGCTATAGCTATATGCTAAATACATTATAAGTTTATATTATCATAATAATGCATTTCTCTCTAGCTATTAATCTAAGCTACAGAATATCACATGTATATTTAATCTTCCTTCAAAGGGATCTAAGCTTATTTACATGTTCTGTACATAGTATAGTTTTAAGGACATTTTAATATTGGCCACTTATTTTATACTGTCAGAATGTTTTAATGTAATTACAAAGGAATGTAGCTACAGTCTAAGCTTATTTAATCTACATTCTCTCTGTTTGACCTTTCCTGTAGGAACACATGAAAAGAAATCCATACCATTCTACAAAATTCCCAGTGCGAGGGAAAGAGAAAAAAATAACAAAAATTTCAGCAAGAATTATTTTGTGTAGGAACAACTTGCAGTCTGAATCATATGGCAGTGAAAGAAAGACTATAACAAAGATAAATAAATGGCTTTCTTGTTGCTCACTTTCTTAATCCCCTTAAAATAAAATAAATAAGGCATTTCAATGAAATAAATTATTTCCGAAGAGCACAGTACCTTCTGTATGATGACTGTATTTACTTTCAAGTAATAATGCTTAGAGATAGTATGTACAAAAGTCGACATAATTATTTTCTTTATTTGACTATAGTGTCTGGATCTTAGTCAAAGGACAAAGTGCAATTGGTTTGTTTTTCAAGTTATTTCTTATCCCAGTTGCATGTCGGAAAGATCATGGTGTTACTGTTTTAATTTTGATTGTTAACATAAAATTGGAATCCAAAGTAAAGGAAAATTGTGAAAATTAACTTGTTACAAGTATAAGAGAACAAAGCATGGGCATTATGATAATGTAATCACTGAGAATCTGTGAAATAAAATGTATTTTTAAAGACACAAAGTTAATGCTTTCCTTTGAAATCCTCATGTAAAAATTGAAAACACAACTTTAATAGAAGACAGACACAGGTAGCATATGAAGAATTACAGCTTGGGAAATTAATAAAAATAGTATCTAAAACAGTATTAGTAAGATATGAAGCTCATTCATTAACAGTCTCTATGATAATATATCACTGAAAATGTTGCATGAAGGACAGTCTTTGATAGGATTATGTACAGTATAATAGCAAGATACTGAAATTAAAATTCACTGAGAAGATACATCTTGTAAACTGAAGGGTAAGAAGATAATAATGGTAACATTAATAATAGTAAATAACAAGAATAAAATGATTCACATAAATAGAATTTCCATCAGCAACCATTATTGTAATTAGGGGAATGATAAGCTAGTAATCTGGAGAAAATAACTAATCTTTATTGATTCATTGTTTAATTTCTTTTTCTTTTAAAGGCTTTAGAACTGCTGTCAATAACAATAATGTGTATATGGGAAAAAGTTAGACCAAGAAAGAATAGAAAAATAATATATTGCATTGTGCAACCTACATCATTTCCAAAGAATCTTTAAAAATACGTTTATATTCTATTGTTAAGGAAAAAGGAAAAATGCATTCAAAACATTTCCCCCTTTTTAAAATGATCATTGTGAGATTTTTTTTTTCTTTCTAACACAGTGTATGGGGGTTCCAGAAATGAAGTGGGAAAATGCAGCAATCTCAGCTCTGGCTCTTTAATCACACTGAATTGAGGATTATTCTTCATCAATAACACCTGGGAGAAAAAGACAGGCCATCAGCGGGCTGACCCTACAGCAGCCCTAGGGGCAGTTCCACCGCCACCAGCAAAGTTACAGAGTGGTTATCCAAGGTCCAGATAATAACAGGAACAGCAAACTCCCTTCCTGATGGTAGAAAATAAATTCCATGTTTAGCTCATGATTCTGGCCACCAAGACTCTTCCAGAAAATGAAGGTTAATTTTCTTTTAACATAAATGAAGTGAGAATGTGAAATGATGAGTCACGGAAGCACTCCATCGATGCATTGGTAAGAGGAAAAATTGCTATGAGGTGGTTTTCAATTTTCCTACAACTGACACAAAATTCTGGTACAAAATTCAGATCATATGTTTTATGATCTAAAAACATAAGGTATAGCAATTACAGAGGGGAAATAAAATTGTATTTCTATTTGCAATATGTTTTTAGTTAAAATCTAGGTAAATTTTTGTCAACTAAACTCCTACGTGAGTGTTCTTTAGTTATCTGTTAACTATTATAAATTGAAAAGTATTTTTCAGATTCAATTAAACCATTTCCTTTCATTTTGTTCTCCACACATCCTGTCCTGTCCAATCTCCATTTCAGAAACATCTTAGCTCTGTAATCAAAGCATAGTATCTATCAGTGCTGTAAATTTTAGCAGTCTTAATATCAATTTGAACCTGGGAGTTGGTTAGTTCTATGTATTCTTTCAATTATAGAATTTCTGATTTCTTCCATTAAATACAAGACCCATTGGACTACCTCCCAATCTCCATGTTTTTCTATCCCAAGAGTATATTTGCCACACCTTAAGTCACCTGTAGAGTTTCATGTTTCCACTCTTCTTCTTTTTTTTTTTTTTTTTTATGAGATGAAGCCTCACTCTGTTGCCCAGGCTAGAGTGCAGTGGCACAATCTCAGCTCACTGCAACCTCTGCCCCCTGCGTTGAGGCAATTCTCCTGCCTCAGGTCCTGAGTAGCTGGGATTACAGACATGCATCACCACACCAGGTTGGTTTTTGTATTTTTAGTAGAGATGAGGTTTCACCATGTTGGCCAGGCTTCTGACCTCAGGTGATCCACATCAACCTCCCAAAGTGCTGATGTGAGGCACCACTGCCCGGCCCATATTTCCACACTTGTCCATTTTCAACTTATCTCTCACTAGAGTCTCTTACCCTCACTCTCTCATAAGCTTTTCTTTGTCTCCAGTAAACCATACTTTCATGCTCAAAATCTTTTCACATTATCAATTTGTTTAAGTTTTCACTTTATCCATAATCGGAAACATGGTTTCCCCCAGAAATCATCATAATCTTTACAATTTGTCTTCATTGGTAGTATTTTTTCCTGGTCTTCTAGTGTCTTGAGTAAAGAAAGGAACTGTCATTGTCATTGGCCACCACAGTGGTTTGAAAATAATTGTTCAGTCACTGTGGACTCCTACTCCTCACTCCTTTGACATTCACGACTTATTCTATCAACCTTTTTCCTTCCTTGTCACCATGACAAACCAACCATCCAGGTTCTCCCTGAAGACCTTCCTTAGTGACATCCAAGTTACTCAACTATTTCTTGAGACTAATTTTGCACGACCTATCTTTAAACAGTTTAGAGTTGAAGCTGAAGAAGAGAAGTAGGAGTCTAGGACCTAATAAAAGGCCATAATGAAGAATAAACAGGATAATCAATTTATCTATGGCTCTAAATCTGTGACTACTCTGCTTCAATCATTCAATTAATCATCTACTATGTATCTGTTAGCCATATATGGGGCAATTGCAATGCTACAATTGCAATAGTGCTACTATTAATTTAATTATTTATCTACTATGTATCTGTTAGCCATATATGGGGCAATTGCAATGCTTCATGTTTATACACTCCAATAGAGGCATGCATTAAGTAAAGAACATTTAAAAATTGCGAAAAGGAGGGGGGGTCCAGTTATGCCTGAAGAGATATCAGGGGCCTCAAGGAAGCCTTCATAGAGAAGATGATGCTTGAAGCAAGGCTCTGAGGATAAGAAGAATGCCAAGCAGTAAAGAAAGGGAAGATCTTTCAAAAGTAGGAAGACAGGTAGTTCAAACTGTACAGCCATGAGAGAGTAGGCCAATATGGCTGAAATGTAGGGTACCTAGGAGAAAGTACCAGGAGACAAGTGACAAGATCTCTTCATTTCCTGCCACATTCTCTCATTTGACTTTACTAAGATGCAGATCTGATCACCCCATGCTGATCTTAAAATAATTCAACTGTGTCCCATCAATGTCAGATCTATAGTTTGAAAAAAATTAGGAATAGAAGGAATACAGCAGAGAAGAAAGGCAGTGTCATGAGTTTGGAGTCACATTGTATATTTTCATTCTCCTTAGACATCTTTCTAATCTCTATTCTCTGGGGACTGGTTCAGGCCTTTACTATTTCTTTCCTGGACCTGCAACTGTCTCCTCTCTGGTTTCCTTGCTTCTAGTTTTTTCCTTCTCCATTTTATTTTTCCCTTTCATTCTTAATAACACAAATTTAAACATGTCACTCCAGTTTTTCAATGGTTATGAATTACATGATAAGGTGTAAGCTCTTTAGCTTGACAAAAGGTACTCTTCATGACATGGTTCTGGTATTTATTCTTAGCCTCATTTCTTCACTCTCTCTACCCTTAGCAATTTTATTCCATAGATTCTAAATTATCTGCAGTTCCCCAAATAGAGCATGCTATTCCATGCTCCTGCATCTTTGTGGGTACTGCTCTCTCTGTCTGAAATGCCGTCTTCATCTTATGTGGTGATATGGCAAACTCTTATGTAGTCTTCAAAACCCACATCAGATGATTACTTTTCTATAGCATTGTTCCTGCACGCTTCATGTAGAGAATTTTTAATATATAGATTAATAAAATTTATCGATACATTCTCAGTGCTATTTCTGTATCTTATATTTGCAATCATGTTACTAGTTTTCATATCATATCATAATTATTTATCGGAAAGTCTATTTCCCCTTCAGACTGTGAGCTTCTTGAAAGCAGAAGCTAGTATGTGTGTTTATATATAACCTCATGGTTTAACACTATGCTGACATACAGAAAGCAACTAATAAAATATTCAAATGAGTTAAATTGCATTGAATGAAAGAGGGACTTAGAGCTTCTAAGAAAAGTTGAAGGAGGCTTATTTTGTAAAAAGCTACTGTTGGGAGTTCATCATATCTTAACAGTCATATATCTATCTAATCCATTCAAAAGACTGCAAAGCTTTCAAGGACTTTATAAGTATGAGGGGGCAGAAACACAGCAAAAATGTCTCCAAATAATTCAGAAACTACAATTAATTTAAACATCCTGGAAGAATATATTCTGCTTCATTTTGTAGCTTTTCTGCATATCTTCCTTTTCCAAATTTCTATGCATTTTATAATAATACTATTTTTAAAATAATCTACCAAGACACAGCACAGCTCTATCATTTGATTCTCATCCCAACAAGTTGCCAGCAAATCCTTGTGATGACATTTATATGATACAAATTTACTTTTTAACATCCTACATCCTGCTCTTACTGGAGTATTATGTTTGAGTAAAGTGATCAATAGTGTTTAATATAACACAAACTGTATATTTTGCTGTCAGAAAACTCTAACGTGTAGATAAAATTATTATGAATTATCACATTGAAAATTTCTAGGGCCCCTAATAAGCAGATATGGGTCCATGAATTGCACTCATATTTCTTACAGAACTACTGCGTTATGTTCCTGTTTCCTCATCTGGGTGAAATAAAGACTCTATGTATGCATCTGATTCCTTTGAGGGGAAGATACAGGCTTGATTTAAAGAGCCAACTTTCATATTCTTTTGACAATTGCTAATAATTTGGGGCTGTGAAATTAAACATCACTCCTGCTCTGAACATGCAAATATGTATTTTTCCATTTTTGTGTTACTCAATGGTATTCACCGGAGGGGCCATTAACATTTGTTTTAACTTTTTAATGAGGGGTGTGTGTGTGTGTAAACATAAGTGTTTTAGTACCACTGTCTTTCTCATAAAACACACAAAAATGCATGTCCAGAATAAGGTGAGAATATTTAAGAGTAGGAAGGAAGGCATCCATAGAAACAGAACTGATGCATTATAAAAATACACACAAATAGAAGAATCTGTGAATACATAAGAAACAATGATACTCTCTAAATGGAGCAGGCAATTTTTGAAAGAATAAAGTTCTAAAATCTGGCTGTTCAGACTATTGTTAATTAGATAATTTAAGTACAAAAATTAACTACTGAATTTAAACTATTCCTTTATCTATATTTTATATCTGTTGTTGATTTCCTGTAAGAGCAAAATGATCTTAGAGCTATTTGATTGCTCTACAGTCTAGTCTGGGTGCTTTGTATAAAATATAATACAGTACAGATGTCAACTCAAGAACTAAATAGCACATATTTCTAAAGAACCATAAAAAATATTAACACTATAGAAACAATGACTCTGTAATTACTTTTTGCTGTGGAGTGAGGTTAGACATTTATCCTAATAGAGTCCTAATACACTTAAAGTCAGATCTGCCCCTGTGGTCCTTTTCCCTTTGTTGATAAATGCATTGTGCAGGTACCTCGCGTGGCCACTACAGTATTTGAGGTCATCCTATACTGTTAGCACAAATGGTGTGAACAATAGTTTATATGCCACTTAACTCCTCAGGAGAAACAGTTAACCTTGCTAGAGAGGACAGATCAGTCATGTATAGTTATTAAGGTCCAGAAGGTTTTGTTATGCTCTAAAATAGTTTTGTAAAATCACAATATACTACTATATAAGGCCTATTCAAGAAGGAAAGCAAAGGAAGAAGAAATCAGCTTCAGAATTTTTATAAAATATGTACACAAAATAGGTGATGGAAACTTCCCAAAGATCCATTCCATTAGTGATACCTACACTGCAGGGGTGGCAAACATTTTCCCCTCTAGAAATAGACTTTCTAAAAATATGTTAATGAATAAAGAATAAAGGCTTTGTGGATGTGAAATAAAAAAAGCTTTTGAAAATTCTCAGCTTGCTAAAAGGAATTCAATCTGATCATTTTGTTTAAAGATTTCAGAATCATCTTATTATGTTTTAAGTGACTGCTTTTGCTATAAAATGGAGGACCCTTATTAAATTTACTCCAGGTCATTATCAGACTTCATTTAAAATTAACGTTCAGCCACTGCCCTTAGTAACTATGTATTTTTAATCTCAAGGGTCATCTGATGATACTCTCAAAATGAGTCAGCTGAGAACACCTAGACAGACCTTCAGTTTTCCTACTTATAATAAAACCATAAGGTGCTTGCAGATCCTTACTTTTGGCAAGTAAAGGATATTCAGGAAAACATTCATGAATTTATTTTTTATATTGAATAGTACCATATTTCATCTTTTTTTCTGAAATAAATTAAAATGTTCTTATAATATTTGGCAAATGTTATATTTGCAAAATATAATATTTTATATACTTTTAAATATAAGCAGAAAAGCATGAGATGAGCAATAGTTTTTTTAAAAGGTCATGGTACAGAAGAGTAGATGATGGAAAAACCTTTGTTTCTTATAGCCTCAATAAAACAGTTGTGCAATGGTTTTCTTGTGTATCATTAGACTAGAAACAAGAAAAAGTGCATTTACATGGCTTTTTCAAACAGTAGAAAAAGAAATCAGTTTACCACCGCTGCTATTTAAATATCTTCTAACTGGCAAAATTAAACCATGTCTCTTTATTTATTTATTGCACTTGTAAAAAGATTAATGGGGATGTGATTCCTCGAGGCTTTTACATATAACCCCTTCACAAAGAACAAAATTATACAGTTTGGCAAATGAACTAAATTAGCTACATTTATTTAAATAATCACTATACAGGAAACAATAAATCAACAACATTCTGCACAAAAAAGTGTTTACAGAGTGTCTTGTAATTTGTTTTATCAAGGACACAGACTTTTTGCTCTTAGCTAATCTTGCTTCTAACAGTCTATTATCACATCAACCGTTAATGAGTATTTGCGATAGAAATTTAGCTGAAGCTTAGGAACAGAGAAGTAAGAATAACTTCCACCTTTGTCATTGGCCCAGTTGCTCTGAAATACATTCTTCTAATAAACATTTTGTCAAAGGTTCCTAATAACTTCGGAGACAATCAAAATTAAATGGCAGAGCTTTGTTAAATTAGGAAAAGAGATGATTTGAATGGTCATAATCATGCAATTATCTCAGCCTCTCTATATTTCAAAGGGCTCTGTCCATATCTGGGTCTATATCAGAAGTAAGTGAGTAGGGGGAGCTCTAATGCTGAACCTGTGATATATTCATAAATCAGGACTTTCAGAGCCTGTCACAGGCACCATAATGAGGGTCATTATTCAGGCAGAGTGTCAAAACTACTATCAAAGGACCGTCTCAGAATTACAATCATTCTGTTTCTTGTTAAATAAGCAATGTAGTACACAAAAATGGCAAACAAGAAGCAGGTCAATTTGATACAGTGTGAGGGCACAGAGATCTCTAGAGTAATTTACCCTCTGGGAATTCTGATGGCTGGTTAGATGAATTATACACACCCTCAAAAAAGATTAATGGTAATAAAAGCCCTGGAAGATTTTCACCAAAAAAGCCCTACAAATTGCTCATAAGCAACTTTAGAAACAAAGCTGGAAAAAAATATTAGTTTTGTTTTTGTTAAACCTGCAACTCCTTAAGTTAAAAAATATCATCGTAGAAAATTGTCAGTTGTACACCAAAAAAAGTTTATAAATCCAATTAATATAGTGTTTGGTCATTCAAACAGTAAAATTTTACACCAGGAAAATGTTCACTCATTTTATCTTAAACACATTACCACATTATAAGATTCTGGTAGACTTACACATATAGAAGCATGCATCCTTATATATCCCTTAAATATACATATAAAACCCTAAACATCACATAGTAATATAGGGAAGTAACAATTTCCTGCAGTTTGTATTTCTCTGGTAAACACAGTGATGTAGTTGGAGAAAGATATAGCAAGTAGGCTTTTACATGCTTTCATTCTTTATGTATCAAAAAGACAGAAACTAGTCTTTAGAATTATACAGATATTAAGTGTTTAAGTAAATGTATATACACCTCAAATTTCAGGTGAAATTAGTATCTCATATCCCTTTATACACCCTACTGAGTAAATGCTTTAACACACCGGGAAAGCATGTCATCAATAAGACGTTTCATAAAAATATGAGTCTATGCGGGCAAGAGTTTGGGGAAATTTTATCTACCTGTTGAGAGTAGAAACTCATATAATCTGTTTGGAGGGATAATTTGACAGTGTGAATAAATGTCTTTAAAATATTCAAATCTATATTCAAACTTTATCTTGTAGAAAATAGTTTGAAGGACATAATGATGTACCAATAAAAAATCAGAACTCTAAATATCTCAAAATAAAAGATTTGTTAAACCTGTTACATTTGAGCCAAATGAGGAAATACTATATATCCACTGAAAAGATGCTATGGAAAAATATTTAAGATTGTGATGAAATTTTCGTTAAACATTGCTAAGCAAAGAGATTTAAAAATAAAATCAAGGACTGGATGATGATAACTCTG
Organism: Pan paniscus; assembly: GCF_029289425.2. Taxonomy (NCBI): domain Eukaryota; kingdom Metazoa; phylum Chordata; class Mammalia; order Primates; family Hominidae; genus Pan; species Pan paniscus. The sequence continues at coordinate 152,210,514 of NC_073255.2, read as the reverse complement.
ATATAAATGGCAATAATTTTATTTTTGTCCTTTTATGTATGTTTCAAACTTCATGCAATCAACAACTATTAATTTTATCATATATAAATATTACAAGTATATTGCATGATTATTTATATATTTATAAAATAAGATATTTTTATTTTAAAAGAAAATTTTGAAATCTAAGCAGTAAGTCTTTAAAAAAACATCTAAGTAGACAACATTTTCTACTACAAATGAAGAATTTTTTTTTACAACTTTTTCAATCAAATGCACATTTAAAGAGGTAATAGTTGTATTTAACACATAATTTCCATAGTCAGGACTGCTTGCAATCCATAGATTCAATGATTCCAGCTTTTGAAAAGCCAATAGTCTTTGCTTGATGCAAACTTTTATACGAAGACTTGTACTTATATTATGTAATCTTGGAAAAAACTATGTTGAAAGGAAGAGAAAGTGAGATCTCTGAAATCCTTAAAAATTATTTTAATTCTTATGTTTTGTTTATCTCCATATACTTTTACTATTGAATTCAAATACAACTCCTATTAAAAACAAAGAAATTGATCTAAAAAATAATTTGTCAGTTTTTAAAGGCTTCATATTTTAAGCCTGTTCTTAATGGCTACACAATAGGATTATCACAATCAGATAAAGTGGATTTGACAAAAGAGGGCAGAGCACAGTCTTAGCAATTGATATGTTATTTTAAAAATGGTTAGGTTTAATCATCAAGCTAATTTACTAATCAAAAATGAAAATAAAAATAATTAAAATCTTGTCTATTAGATACAGAGGTATTCCAAGAGACTTTAAGAACGTTTGGGGACAAGAACTGGTAGCATTGCTTTTAAAGGAACATGAACTTCACAATAAGTTAAAATAAAAATAAATTCCAATCCAGGTTTCACTATTTGTTTCCTCTGCAGCTTTGAGGTACTCAATTTCCTTGAGTCTAATTTTCTTACATGTAAAATGGAGATAATGCCATTCTCTTCCCTACAAGTGTGGGTGTATGTGTGTGTATTCACACATATTTCACTGACTTCTATATTTCCTGAAATTTCAGATTTTATTTAGAACACTTAAAGAAAACATTCAGGATTATGTAAAATACTGTAGTTTATATAAGACTTGGAATTATAGCTGCTGTTTTAAAAACTGTTCATCAATGATTACTTCTCATTTCTTTTTAAATGATGTTCTCCAGCTATTCAAAAGAATTATAGTAGGTTGATATCTATTGTGAAACCCAGAAATCCTGAAGAAGATATTAAATAAAATAAGATCGATTTATGTTTTATCAAGTGTTTGTAGTGGTCAGATCCAAGCAAAGACAAAGCCAAACATTTGGTCAAAAGTTCATTTTTACCCAAGCTTTCATGAGTGGAAATTGAAAGTACATTGCTGAATCTTTTAACATCTCCCTGTCAAACTGAGTATTCTGTGACAATAAATCCTACCTTGTCCAGATTTACTCTTTAAGTAAATTGGTATCAATGAAATAATCAAAAGCAAACCAATTATGTTCTGGCATCTTTTATCCATCTGTTTGGATTTAACTGTCTATTAAATGGTGTTTGCATATGAGGAAATGCTCTATTGTATGCAGAGGTACTCAATTATTTAGATTATACATTTGAATAAACTGTGCAGTGGAAGGACTACCCTTGTAATGTAGGACAATTACATTCTCTTGCATAGTTTACAGATTATTAAACGAATATCAATTCGACCCACACTACCAGTTACTGGATTCTAACCTTTGCCCTTGAGACTTAGCTACTTTGAGGGTGTAGTTTCTACCCCAACAATTAGCAACCTGTGTCAATCATTTCAAATTATACCAAATTATGCAAATTGGTTTTGGGAAAGGGATTGTATAAGAAGAGACCACAAAAATTTAATTTCAATAAAGATCATAGGTGAGATTTGTAGCTGCTTGCTGCTGCTTGAAGACTTCCAGCTATCTGTGGTTAATAAGCAGCGTGTCTCTTGTTTCAGAGTGGCTTTCCCTCACACATGTGAGTAGAAGCCTCAGCCCAAGCCTCCCATAAATAGGGGTGTCAATTCAACCTCAGCTGGGCACCTAGGAAAGGCAACTAAGATTTCCTTTAATAGAATATATTTATTTAACTTTCCTAAAAATGGCACTAGGTCATTAACATATACATTCATCATGGCATCTAATATATAATAAATACAACAAACTATCATGTTTAAACTCTATATTCACAGAATTCAATTTTATTAAGCATATTCAATGAGATAATTTTTTCTCACTTCATTGTGCTTTTCACTTACAAAAAGAGCGTGTATTTACCATAACAAGAGAAACAGAAATACTGCTCTCTCTAATCCTACCTGCCACGCTCTTATAAGTTTGGTGTGGATGTGGATTTTTTATGTTCATAAATGTGAGCATAATTTTAAATATCTATATTTTATAAAATAGGATTAAAGAATTTGGGAGAACACAAGATGTAGATAATGGCAAATTGGTGACTTGATCTCCCAATACGACTGGTTTGGAAAATTGGTTGTAATGCTGTCTATTATTTTCGTATACCCAGTCTTCACCACTTGTTTATATTTTCCCCCTGGCCACAGAATGAATTTGAGATTGCTGTTGGAAACTCTTGATTGTTAAACTGTTTTTGTTTTAATAGATAAATTGAAGGTCACAGAGATTAAGTGGATACTCAAGATCATACAGAGAGTTAATGACACATAGGGAAGTAGGACTGTGTATTCTTAAGTCTTTGTTCAGTGCGTTTTTCTCTAATCTCCACTGGTTCTTACATCATGAATAGGCAAGCTGGATTTTTCACATCATTTTTCTATTATGCTTCATTTAAATGATGAAAACTCTAGAAATTCTTATATTAATCTAAAGTGTGTTCCAACCCTTAAATGTACAAAGGAAAAATGTTTTCCTTCTAATAAAAATTGAGTCTCCTCAGACCACAGACTATATTTATTCATTTTTATATATCCAATACTGATGATCAGTTTTGTTTGTCAACTTGGCTAGGCTATAATACAGTTATTCAATACATACTAATATAGACGTTACTATGAAGGTATTCTTGTAGATGTGCTTAACACGTATTCTCAGTTGATTTTTCATAAAAGAGATTATCTGGATAATCTGGGTGGCACTGATCCAATCAGCTGAATGGCCTTAACAGCAGAACTGGAGAAGTTTCCCATAGACTGCCATGTTGGCTCCTATCCAAGAGGTTTCAGTCTGCTCTTCCTGACAGCCTGCCCTACAAATTTTGGACTTGCCTAGCCTGCCCACCACAATCATATATGTAATATTTCAAGAAGTTAGCGTATATACATAAATATATATTAGCTTATATATGTTATAGATATATATAAATACTTGCTACAATAATCAGTAAATATTTTGTTTTCTAAATTTATGAATGTATGAATAACTATTGTTTCATTAAAATATATTTTTTGATTTGAAGTGTTATCTTATTATAAAACATTTTGTTAATTTTTCTAATACATTTAAATTCATTAACATTCAAAAACAAGACTCCTTCATGTTTGAGGAATTGGATGGGTCTTATATTATTAGCAAATATATCTCATTGTCTATCATGAGTTAAGTGGACTCACTTCCTTGGTTACCTAAATTGTATGAGGAGACGACTTTTAGAAAATAATATTTGCTGGAAAGACTGTACATTTCTGTAGTCTACTCTCAGCTGCTGAAGAAGAATCTGGTTAAATCTTCCCAGATCTGGTTAAATCTTCTTGGACCATTATGAATCCCTTATTTTAAATCTCTAGTGTTGTAAAAAATAAAATAGCAGTATCTTCCAAGGATTGTATTGACTGTAGTAGCTTTTTGAAGTAAAGATCTGGCATATAGATTATTCAGATTCTTTCTCTCATTAATTCAAATTCTTATATATTTTTCAATGGGGTGGGGATATTCAAAAGTTTTCCTAGTGACAACTCAATTACTTCATTTTGTTACTCATCAGCTCTCCCATAAGATCAATGACAATGTCGGGATTACTGCCACAAGCAACCAACCAACCCTCCTTCATGACTGAGAGACGGACAAATGCAGGTCAAGTCTTTTCATATAGTTCATCAAATACACGGCTTTGCTAAGGGATCCCATTGTCATACTTGTTCCAACTGACAGAATATATAACTCTTCATAAAATCTGTCCCGTATTCATGAGTAAACGAATGTATACAAAATAAATGACTAGCTGCACAATCAAGATTTTTTACACTACAATTATTTGCATTTCCAATAAACGTTGACTGCATACCACAGTCAGGTAATGTGAGGGTGGCAGGTGTGCTGAAGATGATTCTGATTCATAATTCATGTAACTCAAGGTGCACTTGTGCACATCAGACCACATAATGCTGTTTATCAGAAATGTTCTGGGACAGCAAAACATTTAGGTAAACAAGGTTTTGTGTAATCAGGGGAGTTTCAGGGTAATTGATTCATGTCCCTAGATTTGGATAGGAGGTAGTTGCGAATTGAAGATTTAGGATCTGAGGAACTTTAAATACACAAACACAGGATTCCCAAATTTCATTAGCAACATTAATGTGTATGTTGGTTTGCATTTTAAACACATCAAAATAAGTTATTTGGAATCCTCAGGCAATCCCTGAGACAGTGAAAAATTTAAAACAGAAACATTCAAATGTTTGACTAAACAGGGATTTTTAAATATAATTTCTATTGAGGCTAAATTCAGGCCACGATGAAATAAAGAATCTGCTGGTATATGGGAATTTGGCCTGTATTGCTGGGTTCCCCAAATTCATGCTTTAGTCTTCAAATATTAAAATAATTCTGCCCACAACAAAGCTTTCTACATAATTACTCATTCTGCACTTCAGTTTCTCCTGTTTATTCCTGCCATATGAATTCTAACATGTGGTTGATGATTGCTTTGCTGATTGATTTCCTGACAAACTTGGGGCTTTCTGACGTTCACTGTGTTTCACTTCATGGGTATATAATTCTTTCTTCTACAAGGAATAGTAGTCTATTCTATATTGCTATTATACCAAGAATCATAGGCATTGAGTTGGAGATTGACTATTTAGAGATGTAAATTTTACTTAAAATGATCCCTACATCCCTTTTTATGTTTAATGACATCTCCACACTCTGGCATAGGAATGAGTCCATTGGCCAGATTCACAGCCCTTATTTCGGTCTCTGAAAGGTGGCCCACTGAATTCCTTGGCCTCACCTAACATAGATAGTTGTGGGGAGATCCTTCTTGGGGATAGCACAGCAGTAGCAGGTGACTTCCTGTTGGAGTAACTTTGGTGGCCTGAGAATTGTTTTAGACATTGAACAGTCTTTCTATTCAGTCTTGGGGTTTCTTAAATAATACCATTCTCTCTAATATTGAGAAGATTTTTAGTCCATCTACTTTCTATCAAGTGCATTGGATAATAACTAGAGCCAAAGGTTTTGTCTAATAAAGTCTTTTGATTTCTGTGTTTAAGCCACTAGCATCAGTGATGTACCCATTCCTACTTTAATGCACAATCCTTAGTTTAATATATTTTGATTTAATTTAATGTCTGGCTTTGTTATTTTTAAGGTAAAATATATCATGACTTCATATTGATTTTCCAATTCAATGTTAACGCTTCATGAATTTTCTTAATTTTTTAAATCTCATATGCCTATTTCCTGGTATTTAAGAAGCCTCACTCTCAAAGAAATGAGGAATAGAGAATTAAAACAATTTATGCACACAACAATCTCAGAATGGCAATAGAAACACTATGACCAATTATATGCCTATGGAAAACAACCTAAGAATTTGTTGCATTTCTGTATATCACACTAGGAATGTACCGTCAAATTATTGTTTTAAAGTCACTTATCGTTTTTGTTTGTGTGGTTTTGCCAGCAACTCAATATAAATTTAGGTTCATTTATTTTCATTTACTTTTGAGTTTTTAGAAATTACTTTTTAAAATCAAACTTTTTGCTAATGTAAAATATTTACAGAGTTCCAAAATTAAATCAACAAAAGTAGGTGCATTTAAAGAAGACTATCATTTAACACTGTCTCCCTCACCTTATTATTTCCCTCTTACTTTAGGTGACCACATTTCATAGCATCCATTTTTTTGATACTTATACATTCATATTTGTCTCCCTGTTTTTTGGATAATAGTTGCATACTATTAGTTGCATATCTGTAAAATATATTAAATATTTTCATATCTGTAAAATACAATAAATGACAAAAGCTACTTAGAGAAAAATCATTTAATACATTTTACAGGTAACTCCTTAGTAGAATATAAAGACATTCCTTATTCTTTCTATGGCTGCATAATATTCTACTATATAAAGCTATGATGGATAATTAAATTTACTATTAAAAAATTTGAGTAATTTCTATTTTTCTATTATAAAGAATCACTCATACATATGTATTTTTATATTTTTTTCAGTGCGTCTTTGGGATAGATTTCTAGAAGAAGAATTAATGATTCCAAAGACACACTGGTAATATATGCAAATGCCTACTTCTCACTCTAACCTTGCCAACATAAATTATCAAACTTTTGGATTCATGCCAATAAATAGATGAAAAACATTGGCATCTTGGTGTAGTTTTAATTTGCACTTCTCTTAATTTGTGTAAAGTTAAATGCCTTTTGTATATTTAAGTAGTATTTATATTTCTTGTAAACTGTTCATTCACTAGACCACTTTATATATAGTTGTCATTGTTTTCTTCTGTTTCTGTAAAAACAAAATTTGTATTTGGAAATCGTAACCTTTTGGCCATGACATATATTGCAAATGTTTTCCCTGGTTTATCCATTTGCTTTTTACAGTGTTTATAATACCTTGTGCCACCTAGAAGTATATGCACTTCTGCATGGCAAAATAATATGTATTACATTATGTGTAATATGTACAGATTACATGTGTGTATATATATGTGAATTATATGTACATATGTAAATCTCTAAGATATTTATGAAGCCACAGTTACATAAATAAATAATCAGATGAATAATACAAGGAAAAAAAACAAAATTTTTTACAGAAAAATTTCCAATATTAAATGTAAATTCTCTCCCCTGCTCCAGGAGGTGGAGCTTAATTTCCTTCATCTTAAATATGGACTGGATTTACTAATTTGCTTTTAACAATAAAAAATAGGAAGGGAAAAGGACTTTACTCAGGAGAAATTCATCAGACATCCCCTCAAGCAAGTAATCAAGATTACTGTCACCACTGGTGATAAGTCATGTTGATATTGTGTACCCTCTGATATAATATGATGAACAGGGCAATTCACTTCTGTAGTGTTCTTCCCCAAAATCCGTAACTCCAGTCTAATCATGAGAAAATATCAGACAAATTACAATTGAGAAACATTCTAAAGATGCCCAACAAGAACTCTTCAAAATGTCAAAGTCATGAAAAACAAGGGAAGACTGAAAAATTGTCACATATTTGCAGAAACAAAGAAAACATGGTGAATAAATGCAATGTGGTGTCCCAGATGAGATTTTGGAACAGAAAAGGACGTTAATGGGAAAACTGGTGAAATCTGATTAAAGTCTGTAATTTAGTTAATGGTGTTGCACTAATGTTAATTTCTTAGTTTTAACAAACTCACGATAATTATGTAAGATGCCAACATCAGGGGAAGCTAAGTAAAAGAATATATAGGAACTCTCTGTACCATGTGCAACTTTTCTGTAAATCTAAAAGTATTTCAAGATTAATTTTTTTAAAAAAAGAAAGCTTGAGAATAATAAAAATTACTTGGATAAGAATTTTACTAAAAAAATAAAAGCATAATTAATGACAATACCACATACAGGGACAGAATGAAAGAAAAATATTTATAGTCTCTCTCTCTCTCTCTCTCTCTCTCTCTCCCTCCCTCCCTCAACAGATGATACATAGATAGATAGATGATCAATAGACAGACAGGTGATAGACAGATGATAAATAGATTGATATAGATAGATGATAGATAGATAAAAATCCCCTACAAATCAATAAGAGAAAGGCAAACAATCTAGTACAAAACTAGACAAAGTATATGGATTGGAAAGCAAATACAGAGAGATAAATACCTGTAACCAATATTTCTAGAAGAGGATTCTGAATAATTAGAGAAATGCAAATTGGCAGGGCTCGGTGGCTCTTGCCTGTAATACCAGTACTTTGGGAGGCCCAGGCAGGCAGGTCACTGGGGAATTCAAGACCACCCTGGGCAACATGGTGAAACCTTGTCTCTACTAAAAATACAAAAATTATCCAGTTGTGGTGGTGGCACCTGTAATCCCAGCTACGCGGGAGGCTGAGGAAGCAGAATCACTTAGACCTGGGAGGAGGAGGTTGCACTGAGCCGAGATCAAGATCACACCACTGCACCCCAGGCTGGGTGACAGAGTGACACTCTGTTTCAAAAAAAAAAAACAAAAACAAATTAAAAGGAATGCCAATAATGAGGATTCGGGGACATAAGAATTCACCCATATGGCTGGAGGAAAGGAAATTGATTCTCAACATTTTAGAAGGCAATGTCAAGATCTATCAATATTTTAATTTGGAATATTCTTTATTCAACAGATCAATAATTGGGAATATATTCTAGAGAAATGTTCTTACTCATGCACATGGGTATATGGATGGTAATTATAATTTTGGTTCAGAAAATTACAAACAATCTAAATATCCATAAAAGGGGAAATAGTCATAAAATTGCAAGTAATCTAAAGGTTTGTAGTAGGGGAATTTAAAAGAAATAAGTACATGAGTATATAAAATAACATGCAACTCTTAAAAGTAGGAAAGAGAGATAATATTTTGTTGTCTTTTTCCTTCCATTAATATTATTGTCCCTGTAATTTCCAAAACATATAAGCAACAAGCAAGGGGGATGAGTGATGATACAAGTAATCCACTTATTTTCTGATTACTTATTTGGTCAAGATTTATATGTTCACAAAGTAAGTTAGATAATAAACATTTGCTGTTTGAGCTGATAAATATTGAGATAATTTGTTACACCATAGTAATTAACTAATACATTCCATCTATGTCTGAGTCAATGTCATGCTGTTTTAATTACAGAGATGTTACACTATGTTTTTGTTGCTCTTCATTTACCAAGACTTGAAAACTGCAGCAAGGTAGTTTTCAAGACTACCCTTGCAGATTCATGAAATTGCATCATATACTTACATTCTCTAGCTCCTGAGAGAAACATAATGGTATTTTTTGTTGGGGTTACATTAAATGTATAAATTAACTTAAGCAGAGTCACCACCTTTACATTAAATATTCCCATCAACATACATGACAAATTTCTCCATTTATTCCCAGTCTAGTTTTGTGTCTTTAGGAGTGTTTTCTAGCTTTCTTGTAAATATTTTGTACATTTCTTGTTAAATTTATGTCCATGTGGCTGTACTTTTTCCTCTTGAGTATGATAGATGAGGACTTTTCTTGAATTATTTCTTCTTCTTCCTCTCCTTCTCCTTCTTCCTCTTCCTCTTCCTGTTCTTCTTCTTTCTTTCTTTTGACTTTTAGGTATGAAAATTATTGATTTTTGGTATGTTAATTTTATAACCTGCAGGGGTTATGCAGAATAAGGGGCCTCCTTACAGATGTCTGCATCCTAATCCTCAGAACCTGCAAATATATTAGATTAAATAGCAAAGGGAAATTAAAGTTGCAGATAAAATTAAGGTTGCTAATCAGCTGGCCTTAACATAAGGATATTATCCTGGTTATACAGGTGGGACCAATGTAATTACGAGAGTTCTTAAAATGGAAGTGAGAGGCAGAAGAGTCAGTGTTAGAGTGGTATGATGTCAAAAAAAAAAAACTAATTAGCTATTTTAGACTTTGAAGATAGAAGGGGCCACAAGAAAATGAATGAGGGTGACTCCTAGAAGCTGAAAATGGCATGAAAGTGGATTTTCCCTGAGAGCCTCCAAAAGGTACACAGTACTGCCAATATCTTGATTTCAACCCAGTGAGATCCAGATCTGTAAGATAGTACATTTCTATTGTTGTCGGCTCCTTTGGTAATCTGTTACAACAGCAAAAGACACTAATACACCTGCAAATTTATTAAAATTTTCTAATTTGTCAATTCTCAGTGGTTTTCCTTTTGCCTGCTTTAGGTTTTGCAGATATATAATCATGTCACCTGAAAATATATCATTTTCAATTGGTATAATTCTGAGAGTGTTTTGGCTAATATCCTCCAAAACAATAATATGTTAAAATGGGTGTAATGAGCATCCTTGTTTTGTTCCTGGATTTACTTGAAAACCCTCTAGTGGCCTCACACTAAGGAGCTAGATTTTAGTTTAAAGCATATGTATGTTACAAAGAAAGTATCCATCAGTTCCTATTTCATTTAGTATTTTCAATAAATGATGTTAGATTTTTTTTCAAGTGTTTCTCTGTATCTAGGGAGATAACGAAATGAATTTGCTCCTTAGTTCAATAAATAAGATTATATTCTGTTTGCAAATGTTTCACTAAAGATTTTTACTTTTAAAATTAATACATAGTATTTTTACATATTCATGGAGTACATGTGATATTTTGCTACATGCATAGAATGTGTTATGATAAAGTCAGGGTATTTAGAATATCCATCACCTGGGCTGGGTGCAGTGGCTCACGCCTGTAATCCTAGCACTTTGGGAAGCCTAGGCAGGTGGGTCACTTGAGATCAGAAGTTCAAGACCAGCCTGTCCAACATGGTGAAACCCTGTCTCTACTAAAAATAGAAAAATTAGATGGGCATGATGGTACGTTCCTGTAATCCCAGCTACTCGGGAGGCTGAAGCACGAAAATCACTTGAACCCAGGAGGCAGAGGTTGCAGTGAGCTGAGATCGTGCCACTGCAGGCCAGCCTATGTGACAGAGCAAGAACTTGTCTAAATAAATAAATAAATAAAATAATCAACATTACATGGATCATTTATCATTTCTATGTATTGGAAATATTTCTAGACATCTCTTCAAGCTATTTGAAATACAATACATTGTTGTTAACTATAGTCACCCTATTCTTCTATGGAATATTAAAATTTATTTCTTCTAGCTAACTGTGTGTTTGTACCTGCTATCCAACCCCTTTTCATCCTCCCCACCCTTAAAAACACACCCTTCCCAGCTTCTGGTAACTATCATTAATAATTTTTACTTTAATATTTATGAATGAGGTTTATCTGTAGTTTTATTTTTTGATTAATTTTCATCATTCCAGATTTTGAAATCATCATTACACTTCCTTTTCAAAGGTATTTTGAAATAAATATTGATATATGCTACAACATGGATGAACTTGAAAAACAGTATGCAAAATAAAAGAAGACACAAAAGACCACAAATTGTATGAATTAATTTATATGAAATGTATTAAAAAGGCAAATCTCTAGAGCTGGAAAGTAAATTAGTAGTTGCCTAGGGCTAGCAGTGAGTATGAGGATTAGCTATAAATGGGCAGGAGAGATCAAATTAGAGTGATGGTAATGTTCTCAAACTTGACTGTAGTGACAAGAACACAACTTAGCAACTTACAAAAAATTGTTATATTTTACATTTAAAATGAAGATGAATTTTATGGTATGAAAATTATACTTCAATAAAGTTGCTAAAGACACAAATTTTTGAAAATTTAAATGTATTCTACCAAAACATTAAGTTTTGTTTAATGGAGAAAATAAAGTTGGAATTTTTCTTCCTTTCTATGCTGTAGAATCGTTTAAGTAGAATGGAAAGTATCTGATAAATAATTGGTGGGATAACCAACAGAAATAGCGGGTCTGGTGATTTATTGTTTATAGGGGTGGGGAAGTAGGGGGAGCTCTTTAACAGTTTTTTTTTTTTTTGGTTTCCTGTATTATGATTCATCTGTTTAGATTTTCTCTCTACTTAGATCAATTTAGTTAGTTGTGTATTTCTTTTAAAAATTATTTTTTTCTAGGTTTTAAACTATATGTAAATATATTCTTTATCTTATAATGTAAGTAATTATTATCATATAATTGTTTTCCTCATTATTGTTAATGTTTGTGGTTTTTTTCCTTTTCCCTTGATTAGGTTAGATAATATTTGGTCGGTTTTGTTGATCTTATTTCAAATAATGATATCTGGATTCACAAAATATGTCTTGGTAGTGGTTATTCTTAGTAAATTATCCTAGGTATGCATTGTGAGATTTAAATATGTGAGATTACACAAATACATTTGTGTGTGTGTGTATGTGTGGTGTGTGTGTATATGTGTGTGTGTGTATATATATATATATGTATGTATGTATTTAAGAAAGATTCTTGAGTTTTGAATTTCAGTAATTATTCTGCTCCATTGCTTTGGTTTTCATCTTTGAGGAAACCTGTTGTACATATATCACATCTTCTACATTCTCTCTCTGTGAATATCTCTTGAAACTTACTAACCCTTATATTATCTTTTTAGATAACTTTATTGGGGCATAATTTATATACCAAAAGTTCACTCACTTTAAGTGTAGTGTTTCATAAATTTTAGTAAATTTATAGAGTTGCACAAAATCACCACGGTCCAATTTAAGAGTACTTTCATCATACTAAAACCTTTCCTCACGTCTGTTTGCCATCTCTTCCCTCAGGCAGAATCAGATACCATAAAACTGCTTTTACTCTATATGGTTTTGCATTTCATAGGATTTTTACCTAAATTAAATCATCAATATGTACCTTTTTGTGTCTGTCTGCTTTCACATCGTATAATATATGTGAGGTTCATTTGTGTTACTGCATGTATGTTGTTTCTTTTTGTTACTGAGTAATATTCCATTGTATGAATATGACAGATTTTACTTATCTATTCATCAGTTAATAGACACCTTGATTGCTAGCAATTATTGGTTATTATATATGGTGTCGCTATGAAAATTTGGCACAAACTAACACCTGGCAATGTAAGTCTCCTAGTCATAGCCATTTTTAGTGAGTATGTAGTAATATCACATTGTGCTTTCAATTTGCATTTTTTCTAATAAATAATGATTTTTAGAGTCTTTATTGTGCTCATTAGCCATTATATCTATTATTTGGTGAACAATAGTAAATATATTTAGCCATTATTATTGGGTTGTCTTTTATTTTTGAAGAGTGAGAGGTCTCTACACATTTTCAATACAATCCTTTACCAGATATATTATTTGCAAACATTTTCCCAGTATGGATTGACATTTTATTTTATTTTATTTTATATCATTTATTTAAAAATAGAGACAGGGTCTTGCTCTGTCACTTAGGCTGGAGTGCAGTAACACAATTATAGCGCACTGCAACCTCAAACTCCTGGGCTCAAGCAATCCTCTCACTTCAGCCTCCTGAGTAGCTGGGACTACAGGCACATGCCACTGCACCCAGAATTTTATTTTTTATTTCTATATATGTTAAGGTCAAATCTCACTATGTTACCCAGCCCAGTCTCAAACTCCTAGCTTCAAACAATCCTTCCACCTTGACCTCCCACAGTGCTGGGATTACAGAAATGAGCCACAACACTCAGCCCTGAATTGTCATTTTATTTTCTTGATGTATCATTTTCTTTTTAAAGCATGCATTCAGTATGAGATCTAAGAAATCAATACCTAAACTAAGGTATATATATAAAATATATATTATACATTATATAAATATATAATACATAATATTTTATATAGATTTTATATATTAGTATATCAATATATATTATATAGTATATCAATATATATTATATAGTATATCAATATATATTATATATCAATATAAATTATATATTATATCAATATATATTATATATTATATCTATATATATTATATATTATATCAATATATATTATATATTATGTCAATATATATTATATATTATATCAATATATATTATATATACCTTAGTGTGTAGATACATAGATAGATAGATAGATAGATCCCATGTAATTTTTCTAGAAATGTTATACTGTTAGCTCTTATATTTAGGTCTATGGCACATTTTAGCTAATTTTAGTGTATAGTATAAGACAAGGGGCTCAGTCTGTAAAAAAAAAATTTCTTTTGTGTTTTGTTTGGTTTTGGTGACTTCCTGCCGTTTTTCCTTCCTGTCTTTTTTTTTTTTTTTTTTGTTCTTGCATTCATTCTTCTTTCTTTCTTTTTGGATATGAATATTCAATGGTACCAACACCAATTATTGAAAAGATAGTTTTGCCCATTTAATTGGTAATTCAGTTTATTCGTTTAAAAACTAAATTGGCTTCACATGTGAGGGTTAACTTTGGCGCATTCAATTATCTTCCACTGATCTATCTTCCATTGATCTGTATATGTATTCTCATGTCAATCACAAACTTCCAATTACTCTAATTTTTTAGAACATCCTGGAATATGTTATAATGTCTTCCAACTTTGTTATACTTTTTCAAAATACCTATGAATATTTTAGGACCTTTACATTTCACATAGATTTTAGGATCAGAATATTCATTTCCACAAATAAAAAAAGAAAAAGAACACCCTCTATATTTGTATAGAGAACATAGAGATATCACAGGGATTTATAGATTACTTTGAGAATATTATCATAATAATATTAGGTCTTTGAATCTATAAATATAGTATAATTGACTATTTAGATCTTTGTTTTCAGCAATATTTGTAGTTTTCAGTAAGGTAGTAGAAAAGAAAACTCCAGACCTCATTTCCCCATGGAGACAATGATTTAACAATGATATATTTTCAAAAAGTCTTTATGAGAACTCTAGAAGCCAGTTAAGAAGTCAGAGTACACCAGGCGAGCACAAAGCCAAGAACAGTGGCATTGAAATGAAATGCTGGTGGGGAGCTGGCCTACTTTAAATGTCGACAAGCTGTTAAAAATGAAGGAGAGCTCATGAGTTTGTTACTGAACCTGAGAACATGCATTACCACAAATAGACATGAGAGAGAGAGAGTAAGAGCTCCTGAAAAAGAAACTGATAAACCTCTTTTAATTGGAAAATTACAAACCCCAGTCCAGAAAAAGTGAATCCCCATAAAATATTTGAGAAGCCCCCAAAATCTCTAGCAGAGTTGACTGGCAAAGGCCATTATCTGTGCAAATCCAGTCCTTAAAAACTGGTAGAAGTGATTGTTTCTTCAAATGCAAAAATCTCAGAAAAAATAAGAAAACATACAATGAAACAGGGAGACATGGTCCCATGAAAAAAGCCAATTAAATCTCCAGAAACCTACCATAAAGAAACAGGTATTTATGAATTACCTGACAAATAATTCCAAATAATTGTATTTACTAAACTGATGTCAAAAATTTCTTAGATATGATATCAAAAGCACAGGCAACAAAAGCAAAAATAGACAAATTGGACTATATCAAACTTAAATATCTCTACACAGTGAAGAAAACAATCAACAGAATGAAAAGTCAACCTATAGAATTGAGAAAATATTTGCAAACCATATATCAGATAAGTGGTAATATAAACAATATATTAAAAAATACTCCAGCTACCATATGATCCAGCAATACCTCTAGTGGGTATATATACAAAAGAACTGAAAAACAAGATCTTGAACACACTTATATTTGTTGCCCCATTATTCACAATAGCCAAGACATGGAAGCAACATAAATGCCCATGGACATGATGGTGGATAAAGAAATTTGGTATATACTTGCAATAGTATAGTCTCTAGCCATTTAAAAAAAAAAAAAAAAAGAGAGAGATCCTGAAATATGTTACAACATAGAAGAACCTTGAAACCAGTAGCAAAAGCACAAATAATACATGATTCCACTTACATGAGGAATCTAACAGAGGCAAACTCTTACAAAAAGAAAGTAGCATGATGGTTGACAGAGGCAAGAGATAATGGAAAGGGGGAGTTGTTCAATGGGTATAGAGTTTTAGTTTTGTAAGGTGAAAAAGATTTAGATATTTGTTATACAACAGTGTACATATAGTTAACACTATGGCAATGTACATAATAGTTAAGATAATAAATTTTATGTTTTTTACCACAATAAAAATATTTTATAGTTTTCAGGATAAAAATATTATACCTTTTGTTAAATTTATAAATACATATCTTTTGGGAAGATTTTATAATGGAATTTTTATTTAGTTTTGTTTTTGAAATATTTATTGGTTATATTTCAGGACAACAATTAATTTTGTACCTTCGCTAAACTTGCTTATTGGTTCTGATAGTAGTTTCCATAAATTCCTTAGGTTTTTCTGTAAACACAGTTATATAGCCTGCAAATAAAGACAATTTCATCTCCCCTTTCCAGTATGTTTGCCTTTCATTTTTAATTATTGTATTTTTGCATTGGCTAGAACCTTCTAGATGATGTTTATAAGAAATGAGCAGACATTTTTGCCTTATTCCCCATATTAAGTGGAAAACATTCAATATTTCACCATCAAGTATGTTACCTGTGTGTATTTGTAGATACTCTAATCAGTTGAGAAAGTTATCTTCTATTTCAACTTTATTGAGAGTTTTTATCAAAAAAGGGTTGTATTTTGTCAAATGCTTTTTTCTCATCCATTGTGATGATCATGTGAGATGTATCCTTTAAGAATATGATGCATTACCTTCTCTAGTGTTAAACCAACTTTGCATTGCTGGATAAATCTCTCTTGGTCATGGTGCAAAATTTTTTTGTTTCTAGACTCTGCTAAAATTTTGTTAAAGGTATCTAAACCTACGTTCATACGTGATATTGATGTAGTTTTCTTTCCTTGTGGTATCTGAGTTTATTAGTATGTTAATACTGGCCTCATAAAATAAGTTGGAAATTCCACCTTTTCTTAGTAAATTTTGCATTGTTATAAAAGAATAGCTGAGGCTGGGCAATTTATGAAGAAAAGAGGCATATTTAGCTCATGGTTCTGCAGGCTGTTCAAGAAGCCTGACACCAGCATCTGCTTTTGGTGAGGGCCTCAGGGTGTTTCCACTTATGAAAGAAAGTGAAAGGGAGCTAGTGTGTACAGAGATCACATGGACAGAGAGGAAGCAAGAGACAGAGGGAGGAGGTGTCAGGCTCTTTTGAATAACCAGGTCTAATAGCAAACTCACTCACCCCTAAGGGAGGGCATTAATCTATTCATGAGGGATCTGCCTCTGTGACCCAAACACCTCTCAGCAGGCCTCACCTCCAACATTGGGGATCAAATTTCAACATGAGGTTTGGATGAGACAAACATCCAAATTATAGCAGACCTCCTCTATTTTCTGACATAATTTGTATAGAACTGATATTATTTCTTCATTAAATGTTTGACAGAGTTCATCAGTTAAGCCATCTGAACCTTGGCTTTTTCTTGTGGGAAGGTTTTTATTACTAATTAAATTTTCTCACTTGAAATAGATAAATTCAGATTTTTTAAATCTTCTGTGTTACTTTTAGTAACCTGTGTCTTTCTACTAATTTGCTCATTTACATTTAAACTATTTATTGACATAAAATTGTTCACAACAGTTTTTTATAATCATTTTACATTCTGCAGGGACTGTAGTGATATCCATTCTTTCCTTCCTTAACCTTGGAATTTTATTTTTCATGATTGTTTTTTCTTTTCATTTGATCAGTCTATCTGTTTATTATTTTCATTATTTTGTCAAAGACCCAAATTTAGGTTTAATTTCTATTGTTTTTGGTTCATAATTTTATTGTTTTCTGCCTAATATTTATTATTTTCTCCATTCTACTTACAGTGAGTTTGATTTGTTCACATGAGCTTTGTGAAATGGAAGCTTAGATTATTGAATACAAATTTTTTTCCTATTTAAAGAAAGTGTTTGAAGTCATAAATGTCTCCTAAAATGCTGCTTTAGCAGAATTTCATACATTTTAACATATTATGTATTTTTCATCCAGTCCATTTTTAAATTACCTAGTAATTGCTTTTAAAAAATGCTTGTATTATTTAAAAGTAGATTGTATAATTTCAAATATTTACAATTTCCCAAATGTCTTTCTATTCTTGAATTTCTAATTTTATTCTGGGGTACTCATAAATTATTTTTTCTTTTATTATTTTATCTCTTTAATATTTATCATGATTTGTTTGATGCTCTAGTATATGGTCTATCCTGTGGAATGTTCTACATATACTTGAAAAGAATGTGTATTCTACTGTTTGTGGTGGAGTATTTTCTATGAAAATTAGGTCAGTTTATTCTGGTATTAATCAAGTCTTTAATGTCTTTACTGACTTTCTGTCTGTACTAAAAATCACTGAAAAGGAAGCATGAAAATATTCAACTACAATTGTCAATTCTTTATTACTGTTTTCAAATCTATCATATTTTATATGCATTTCAGGGGGTCTGTTGTTAGTTGCATACATATATATAAGTGTTATATCTTCTTAATATGTTGAGACTCTCATCATTTTGATATGTTGTTCTTTGCCACTAACAACAATTTCTTTTTTAAGTCTATTTTGTCTGATAACAATATTGTCACTTGTCTTAGTTTGTGTTTTGTTGCTATTTCAGGATACCTGAGACTGGGTAATTCATTACAAAAAGAAGTTTATTTAGCTTATGATTCTGGAGGCTGGAAAGTCTAATACCATGGCACTGGCATCTGGTGAGAGCATGCTGGCTGCATCATAACATAACAAAGGGCATCACATGGCGAGAGAGCAAGAGTGCCAGCTCAGGTCTCTCTTCTTATAAATCTGCCAGTCCCATGATGGAACCCTTACCCTGATGACCTTATATAATCCTAATTAAATCCCCAAAGCTCCATCTCCAAATACCATTAATAGCGCCACTTAAGCTTGATTTTCATTACTGCTTCTATGGCATAACTTATCTCTTTCTTTTACTTTAAACATATTTGTATCTTTGAATTAAAATGTATACAGCATATAGTTGGATCTTGCTTTTTTATTTAGTCTGACAATCTCTTCCTTTGATTATGTTATTTAGTCCATTTTCATGTAATCATAGAAAATATTCCAGTCATAGAAGTGTCCACCCCCATCTATTGTGGTACAGTATTCCCCCTTTATTTGCATTTTCACTTTTCACAGTTTCAATTACCAGCAGTCAACTATGGTCCAAAAATGTTAAATGGAAAATCCTAGAAATAAGCAATTGATTAATTTTAAATTTGCAGACCGTTCTGAGTAACATGATTAAATCTTGTACTTTCCTACTTTGTCCCACTCATTTTGCCCAAGACATAAATCAGCCCTTTGTCCAGTGTCTCCATACTGTATACACTACCCATCTGTTAGTCACTGAGTAGTTATAAGATTGACCGTTGCAGTATCACAGTGCTTGTGTTCAAATAATCTTTATTTCACTAAATAATGGTTCCAAAGACCATGAGTAGTGATGCGGGTATATTTTTATAATTGTTCTATTTCATTATTAGTTACTATTGTTAATCTTTTACTATGTCTAATTTATAAATTAAACTATACCGTAGTTTGTATAGAAAGAAAAACATGTACAGGAAAGAACATAGTATAGACTTGTGTCACTTAACAATGGGTATACATTCTAAAAAATGCATTATTGAGTGATTTTGCCATTGTACAAAAATCATAGGCTGGGCGCCGTGGCTCACGCCTGTAATCCCAGCACTTTGGGAGGCCAAGGGGGGCGGATCACGAGGTCAGGAGATTGAGACCATCCTGGCTAACGTGGTGAAACCCCATCTCTACTAAAAACACAAAAAATTGCCCAGGCATGGCGACATTCGCCTGTAGTCCCAGCTACTCGGGAGGCTGAGGCAGGAGAATGGCGTGGACCAGGGAAGTGGAGCTTGTAGTGAGCCGAGATCGCACCACTGCACTCCAGCCTGGGTGACAGAGTGAGACTCCATCTCAAAAAAAAAAAAAAAAAAGAAAAGAAAAAAATAAATAATAGAGTATACTTACACAAACCTAGATGGTATAGCCTACTACACATGCAGGCTAGACTATCTGGTATAGCCATTGCTCCTAGGCTACAAATCTGCACATGTTATTGTATTAAATACTGTAGGCAGTCTTAACACAAACGGTGTTTGTGTACCTAAGATAGAAAAGATACAGTGCAAATATGACATAAAAGATAAAAAATGATATACCTGTATAGGGCACTTACAATAAATGGAGCCTGCAGAACTGAAATTTGCTTTGAGTGAGTCGATGAGTGAGTGGTGAGTGAATGTGAAGGGATAGGACATTACTGTACACTACTGTAGACTTTATAAACATTGAACACTTCCTGATGATTTGGCCCTTTTATTATATATCATGACCTTTTTATTTTATTTTCAATTTAAAGATGATTTTATGTTATTTAAGTTTAGCTGCTACTGCTTGCTTTTGGTTTTTATTTACATGGAATATCTTTCTTCATTCTTTCACATTCAATATATATATGAGTGTCCTCAAAGGTGAAGTGATTCTCTAGTTGGGTCTTATTTTTTTATCCATTCAGCCACACTTTGTCTCTCGATTAGAGAATTTAATCCATTTACATTTAAGGTAATTATTGATAGGTAAGAACCTACAACTGCCATTTTGTTTATTGTTTTCTGATTGTTTTGTCGATCCTTTGTTTCTTTCTTCCTCTCTTGCTATCTTCCTTTGTGAATATGTGATTTTTTTCTAGTACTCTACATGGATTCCTTACTTTTTGTCTTTTGTGTATCCACCATAGGCTTTTGCCTTGTGTTACCATGAGGCTTACATAAAACTTCTTATAGTTATAGCAGGCTATTTTGTGCTGATAACGACTTAATTTTGACTGCACTAGAAAATGCTGCACTTTTACTCCTGCCCCTCACATCTTATATTTTTAATGTAACATTCACATATTTTAAAGTTGCTTTCCTTAAATTATTATGGATATTACTATTTGTCTTTTAACTTTCATACTAAAAATATAAGTGATTTACACACCACTTCAAGAAGATATAATAATTATACATATATATGCACCAAACATCAGAGCACCTAGATATGCAAAGCAAATATTAATAGTTTTGAAGAGACAGATAGATGGCAATATAATAGTAGGTGACTTCAATACCCCACTTTAAACAATGGACAGATTAGACAGACAGAAAATTAATAAGGAAACATTGGACTTGTACTACAGTTTAGACCATATGGACCTAAGAGAAATATATAATATTTAATCAAACAGAAGCAGAATGTACATATTCTCAAAAATGCATGGCACACTTTCCAGTTTACATCACCTGTTAGGCAAAAATAAAATTTAAAACTATGTAAATGGGCACAGAACATATCAGAACTTGAGGAATGCACAAAAAAGCAATTCTAAGAAGGAAGTCTTTAGCAATAAATGCCTATAGAAAAAAAATAAAAAGAAGATTTCAAATAAATAACCTAATGTTGCACATCAAGGATCTGTAAAAAGAACAAACTAAGCCCAAAGTTACTAGAGGAAGGAAACAATAAAGATCAGAGCAGAAATAATAAAATAGGCACTAGAAAAGAGATAGAAAAATCAATGAAACAGAAAGTTAGCTTTCTGTAAAGACAAAGAAAATCAACAAAACCTTAGCTAGACTAAAAGAAAAAAGAAAAAAATTGAATTAATCAGAAATGAAAAAGGAGACATAACTGATATCACAGAAGTACAAAAAATCATGAGAGATGAATATAAACAACTATATACCAACATATTCGGTAACATAGAAGAAATTACACAACCTACCAAAACTGAATCGTGAAGAAATAGAAACTCTAAACAGGGCAACAAGTAAGAAGATAGAATCAGTAATAAAATTTTTCCCATCAAACAAAAGCCTAGGACCTGATGGCTTTACTGATTAATGTTATCAATTTTTTTTTAAAAAAAAACTAATACCAATTCTATTGAAACTCTTCTAAAAAATTTAAGAGGGGGGAATACTTCTGGAATCATTTTATGAGGCTACTATTATCCTGATAACAAACCCAGACAAGAACATTACAAGAAAAGAAAATTATAAGCGTATTTTCTTATTAAACATAGATGAAAAAATCCTGAGCAAAATAAATGAAATTTAACAACACATTAAAGGATTGCTCATCATAAATCTAGTGGAATTTATCCCTGGGAGGCAAAGATGTTTCAACATGGGCAACCAGTAAATGTGATACATCACATTAAGAGAATGAAGGCCCAAACCATGTGATCATCTCAATAGATGCACAAAAAGCATTTGAAAAAACTCAGCATACTTTCATGACAAAACTCTCAAAAAATTAGGTATAATAAGAATGTACTTTAACACGATAAAGGCCATATGTGACAGGCAGGCCCATAGCTAAGATCAAATTCAACTGTGAAAAGTTGAAAGTTTTTTCTCTAAGATCAGGAACTATTAGGTATATCTCCTACAAATCTGCATGTTGTGCACATGTACCCTAGAACTTAAAGTATATATATATATATATATATATATATATAAAAGATCAGGAACAAAACAAGGATACCCACACTTGCCACTTCTACTCATTGTAGTATTAGAAGTCCTAGTCAGAGAAATTAAGTAACAGAAAGAAATAAAAGGCATCTGAACTGTAAAGAAAGAAGCAAAATTGTCTCTGTGTGCAGACTGCATGATCTTATGTATTTAAAAAACTCTAAAGACTTCACCAAGAAAAACTGTTAAAACTAGTAAACAAATTCAGTAAAAATTGCAGGATACAAAATTAACATACAAAAATCAGTATAAACTATCTGAAAAAGAAATCAAGAAAACAATCCCATTTACAATAGCTAAAAAATAATAACAACAACACAGAGTCATCCCTTGGTATCTCCAAAGGATTCATTCCAGGACCTCTCCACAGATATCAAAATGCACCGATGCTCAAATATCTTATATAAAATGACACAGTATTTGCACATAACCTATGCACATCTTCTCATGTACTTTAAATTATCTCTAGATTACTTATGCTACCTAATGCAATATAAATGCTATTTAAATAGTTGTCATGCTGCGTTGTTTAGGGAATAATGACATTTCTTAAAGTTTGTACATATTCAGTACAGATTAACTATTTTTAAAAATAGTTTTGAACTACAGTTGATTAAATCCATCGATGTGGATTCTACAGATACAGAATGCCAACTGTACATTGTTTACTTGAAAATTGCTTTGCAGATAACATGATTGTATATTTAGAAAACCCCATTGTCTCAGCCCAAAATCCCCTTAAGCTAACAAGCAATTTCAACAAAGTCTCAGGATACAAAATCAATGTGCAAAAATCAGAAGCATTTCTATACACCAATAATAGACAAGCAGAGAGCAAAATCGTGAGTGAACTCCCATTCACAATTGCTACAAAGAGAATAAAATACCTAGGAATACAGCTTACAAGGGATGTGAAGGACCTCATCAAGGAGAACTACAAACCACTGCTCAAGGAAATAAGAAAGGACACAAACAAATGGAAAAACATTCCATGCTCATGGATAGGAAGAATCAATATCGTGAAAATGGCCATACTGCCCAAGTAATTTATAGATTCAATGCTATCCCCAGCAAGCTACCATTGACTTTCTTCACATAATAAGAAAAAATCTACTTTAAATTTAATATGGAAACAAAAAAGAGCTAGTATAGCCAAGACAATCCTAAGCAAAAAGAACAAAGCTGGAGGCATCATGCTACGTGACTTCAAACTATACTACAAGACCACAGTAACCAAAACAGCATGGTACTGGTAGCAAAACAGATATATAGACCAATGGAACAGAACAGAGGCCTCAGAAAAAAACACCACACATATACAACCATCTGATCTTTGACAAACCTGACAAAAATGACCAATGGGGAAAGGATTCCCTATTTAATAAATGGTGTTGGGAAAACTGGCTAGCCATATGCAGAAAACTGAAACTAGACCCCTTCCTTACACCTTGTACAAAAGTTAACTCAAGAAGAATTAAAGACTTCAACGTAAAACCTAAAAGCACAAAAATCCTAGAAGAAAACCTAGGCAATACCATTCAGGACATAGGCATGAGCAAAGATTTCATTACTAAAACACTAAAAGCAATGGCAGCAAAAGCCAAAATTGACAAATGGGATCTAATTAAACTAAAGAGCTTCTGCACAGCAAAAGAAGCTATCATCAGAGTGAACAGGCAACCTACAGAATGGGAGAAAGTTTTTGCAATCTATCCATCTGACAGAGGGTTAATATTCAGAATTTACAAGGAACTTGAACAAATTTACAAGAAAAAAACAAACAACCCCATCAAAAACTGGCCAAAGGATATGAACAGACAGTTCTCAAAAGAAGATACTTAGCAGCCGACAAACATATGAAAAAAAAGCTTATTATCTCTGGTCATTAGAGTAATACAAATCAAAACCACCATGAGATACCATCTCACACCAGTTAGAATGGAAATCATTAGAAAGTCAGGAAACGACAGATGCTGGAAAGGATGTGGAGAAACAGGAACACTTTTACACTGTTGGTGGGAATGTAAATTAGTTCAACCATCATGAAAGACAGTGTGGTGATTCCTCAAGGATCTAAAACCAGAAATACCATTTGACCCAGCAATCCCATTACTGGGTATATACCCAAAGGATTATAAATCATTCTACTATAAAGACACATGCACACATATGTTTATGGCAGCACTATTTGCAATAGCAAAGACTTGGAACCAACCCAAATGTCCATCAATGATAGACTGGATAAAGAAAATGTGGCACATATACACCATGGAATACTATGAAGCCATAAAAAAGGATGAGTTCATGTCCTTTGCAGGAACATGGATGAAGCTGGAAACCATCATTCTCAGCAAACTAACACAGGAAAAGAAAACCAAACACCTCATGTTCCTACTCATAAGTGGGAGTTGAGCAATGAGAACACATGGACACAGGGAGGGGAACATCACACACCAGGGCCTGTCAGGGGGTAGGGGGTAGGGGGCTAGGGGAGGGATAGCATTAGGAGAAATACCTAATGTAGATGACAGGTTGATGGGTGCAGCAAACCACGATGGCACGTGTATACCTATGTAAAAAGCCTGTACATTCTGCACACGTATCCCAGAACTTAACGTATAATTTAAAAAAAAGAAAATTGCTAAGACCATAAATTTTAAATGTTCTTATTCCAAAAAACTATGTGAGGTAATGCATGTATTAAATAGCCTGGTTTAGCCATTCCATGATTTATACCTATATCAAAACATCATGTTTATACTATTACTATGTATACTATGTTATACAATTACTATTACACTCTTATATACATGCTATACTATTATTATTACCTTAATATGTTTATACTATTACATGATGTTTTGATATAGGTATAAATATATATATACAATTTTTACTTGTTAATTAAAAATAAAAATAAACAAAAATTAATAAGCAGACTAAATTATTTTATCTTATCATGCTAAAGAAAAGAAGTTGCTTTTTTTCCTCATTGCTGCTTGCCGTGTTAAGTTCTAATACTATATTTAAAAGTTTATCCTTTATCTTCACTACAATGTAAGCTCCATATTGATAGATCTCTCTCTCTCTCATTCTCTCTAGTTCTTTCGCTCTCTCTCAATGTTGTGTCCCTACTATTTTAAAAAGTGCCTGTCACAAATATGGATTTAATAAATATTAAATATCTATTGAATTATTGAGAAGATCATTGTTCATTAGTTGTATGTGGTTCTATTCTTCTACTAAAAAATAACTTATCTAGAGAAAGCAGTACACAAAACAAAATCAACAAAAAATGAGAACATTGTAGAAAGAAAGGTAATTATTTTAGGGTCTTTCTATTCATAAAAAATCAGGAGAGTTCTAAATATTGTTATTCAACTAAGAGACAGAGATTAGAATTCATTTTTGTCTACAAAAGCATGTGGGTGTAGAGGTACAAATTTCCAAATTCACAGATTTGCTGAATCCAAAAATGTCTTTCAGCAGTTCTTCCCTTTAGTGAACATTATAGAATATTTCAAACACATATTCTGTGAATCACAGCATATGTCATAAGCTTATTTAGGTATATCCAAATCTAATTCAACCCTGATGACAGTCTGGTTTTTAGAATGATTCCACAATTAGCACTAAATGGCCTTCCTAACAGTCATACAATGGTATATGAATCATAAGAGTCATACAATGGTTTAGTCATTAAGATATCACTTACACCAACTTATACTGAGAAGTCAAAGAAGTCTACTTCAAAATCTCATTTCTGAAAGTTGACCGTTCTGTATATGTGTTATTGTTTTATTCAAAAAGCCATTTGACAGAGGGCCTCTAAAGAGTGGAAGAATCAAGTATTTCCTATCTAAAGTTTTCAGAGAACAGTTTAAAGAAAT
The DNA here is from genome assembly GCF_029289425.2 of Pan paniscus. NCBI lineage: Eukaryota > Metazoa > Chordata > Mammalia > Primates > Hominidae > Pan > Pan paniscus. The sequence continues at coordinate 152,184,128 of NC_073255.2, read as the reverse complement.
GACCAGTTTTAGTTTGGAGCTCTCTAAGGGGTTTGCTTCACCTTTATCATTGATCTTTCTGTTTGAAGCATTCATTTACCATCCTGACATAGTCTAGGTCTGCACTGCATGATGTTGATGATACTTTTGTCAACGTGAAGAATGCAGTGCCATTGTTACAGAAACTGTAAGAAACAGAGACCTTAATATGTACCATCTGTTTTACAGAAAAACTCAACGTGATAATGCATTTGCAATACCAGAAGCAATATCTCTAAGACATGAAATGAACATATGTTGTCTAAGAGCCTTCAGGCTGACATTGAAAAAGAGAAAAGATAGTACTTCAAGGCAAATACTGTCCCAGTAGAAAGACTGCCAGATCCAATATGGCTCAGCCTATTGACAAGTCTCTGGTGAACAACTTCATATAAAGATTTTCACATTGTTATGGGCTGTACAGCTCTCTGGCCCATCTTTTCAGCATGGGTAAAACAGTAGAAAACACCCCCTTTGTCACTCTGGGTACTTCTCTGTTTCAGAGCAACAGATGTTGTCAGAAAAAGTCACACTACACAATAAAGTGCTTGAATGATTATTTTTTAAGGCTGGAGTGAAATTGAAACTGTGACTTCCAATCAGTGAGCAGGTAGTTTTAAAAACAGGGCTTAAAATGCAGCTACTGGATGCTGTAAAGAAACATCTAGCTATTTAACATCAATGCAAATTATGAATTTTATTAATAGCAGCTTACATTATTATCCTATATATGCCAAACTGTGTTGAATATCAACTGAAGAATTCTGACCTCAATTTTCTAGATAAACTCTAATATAAAATTATAGTATTTTACATTGTAAATTTTAAATATATATACAGTAGATACACACATATATACTACAGTATGCACATAGCCATAGTCCATTTATGTGTGTTATATATGTATAAGTGAGCATTACAATTCATTACAAAGGTCAAATGATGGATTATTAAGCCCATTAGAAAGAAGAATAGTTAATTAGCTTAACAAGTGCTAGTTTGCTTATATTTTAGTTCCAAAGATTCAATATGAGTATAAGTAATATTATGCCATAATCGGGCTTAGCTTTTCATAAACATGTCAATATGAAATATAAGCCTTACATTTTAAAAACAGTTGAAAAAATACACCAGTGGACTTGGAGCCAGGAGCTCTGTCTTTGAATGTCCAGTCTTCATTTACAAGGTACATGACCTAAGTCTGATGTTGGGTCACCCTTCAAAGCCTCAATTACTTCATCTACAAAGAAGAGAATTGAACTAAATGATTTCTAAGTTTCTTTCCAAATCTAAGTATTAAATTCTTTTTACAAATAAACAATCTTTAAGAAAGTTTAAAATGGGGTGGCGGGAGTTTTTGAAGTATAACATCAAGATAATTAACCCATTTATTTTCTGTATTTTATGTTTTAAACTATACACTTATCTATAGGAAAATTGGGTTAAACAAACTACACATAGAACATCTAATTTTTATATCTATGAATTTCACAATGTTACATAAATTATTGTTCACATTCCTTCTAAATCTTACTTAGGAAAGAAGAGAAAAGCCTTCTTTGTGCATAGCCTGTTAGATACTTGGCAGGTAAAAGATAATGGGAAGCCCCCTGACCCAATCACAACCGTACTCCTGTATTTCCAAAGCTGATTTAATTGAATAACTTTTAGGATTTAGATGTAGTTCTATGATGATCTTTAATGTAAAGTATTTCTTTTGAATGATCTTTACCTTCTATTGAAATGAACTTGACGTGATAGCTCTTGTAGCCTGCCAAGGATCCAGGACTTACACCAGACATCCTGATCTTGTTCACACTTATGATCCAAGGATGACATTAATTAGGAGATTTTGGCTCTCTTCAGAGTGGTATTCTAGGCACCAGGTCAACTGTCTTCCCCCAACCCACTCACCTCTAGCATAATAACAATTTGAATTATGTTTCTCATAAGAGGAGGCTGGCTGGTTCACTAATTGTTCTTTGGTAATTATGCTGCAAATGGAAACCCCCAACATAGAAACATATATTCAGCGTTTGAACTGAGAGTTTGTATAGACTTTTCCACACCCTATTCTAAAGTTTCACTCTCACTTTAATTACTAACTTCTACTTGCCTTATAACATCCTAAATCCAGTCTCTGATCACTATCACCTCCTTATTGTTTTATAACCCAGTTTCTGCCGTTAATGGCATATATTATATCTGAGAGCTGCACAGAGCAGTGAATGTTCTGGTTACCCTTGGATTTATAGAGATTTATTCAAACTGCCGCCTGGTCTCTTGACCTGTCAACAGTCAGGGGCGGATCAACAGAACTCTTTTCTTCACTGTGGGTTAGACAAAAGCCACTGATGAAATTCACTTCCAACCACATAAAGTTCAAAGGCACTGGCCTGAGTGGTCCAAGTGTTTATTCAGGAACATGTGGATCTGATGAGTGTGAGGAGATTGGTGCAGTATGGCTCAGATGCAAGTCATTGAGTATAATTGATTTTTAATGGGCTGGCTACCTGCCACCAGATGTTCATCAATTAGGTACGCTTTAAAAATCAACACAGCTGCTTATTTCATGCTGACTATCCAGTCGCTGAGGTATTGTTACATAGAATAAGTCATATCTGTGCTGGGTGATCTTACTTTTTTTGCTCTTGCCAGTCATGATCTAGGCCTACAATTATTAATAGCATCTCCTTTCTCTCTCTCAAAATGTCCCGGTTTGAATAATAAATCACATGGGCATTTACCTATTTGTCACACTCTTTCATGCACTGTACAAAGTAAATTAGACATAGGTCTTGCCCTCTAGCATCAAATAATTCATGTTAACATCGTACAAAAAACAGGTCTTACCTCTGAAAATCATTAAATTTCAGCACTAACAGGAACTTTGAGATTGCATTTAGTCTAATACTTCTTAAGAACTGGTTTGTGAATTGGTGAATTAATCTTCACCAGCTTGCTTCTGCCTCTCCTGAACATATTTGCAAACATCATCTCAATGTCCTCCTTTGATTCTTCCATGCTGTTTCTCTCAACTCTTCTAGACTCTCTCTGGGGCTACCTTATTTCCTCATGTGACTGGTAAAGCTCGTGTCCAGGGAAGATCTTTCTCTCCTTTGAATCAATGTCTCCTCTACAACAATCTGATTAAATGACCTTGTTGTTCATTATATTGGAATATACAATCACTTTTAGGTAAAAGCAAATATCTATCCTAAAATATTTTGTAAGATAATTTAATTTTGTATCTATAAGGAAGAAGACAGTGTTTTTATAAATGGATTTTCTACCATCTTAGTTATGTTATTTTGTTTATGTTATTTTGTATAAGAATATTAAAACTTTTTAAAAAAACTTTTAACCCTCTTCATGCTACACTGTGCTATTTTAGATAAGTGTCTACTGGATAATTTTGACTAGGTCTAGCCCAGTCCCTACTTAGGAGGCCACGTTTCCCTTCTGAATCTCCATTGATCTCCAGGAAGTATTTGCCCTCTAGTGGCTGCAGACTCTAATATTTAGCACATATATATATTTTTTACTCTTTTTAATTTTGATATTTACCAAAATAATAGTTATAGAGGATTTAAAAAATCATATTCTCCTAATATCTGTAATGAAATACAGAAGTGCCATTTCCCATGGCAATCACTTTCAATCTTTTAGTTATTCCTTTTGCAGTTACCTTCATATTCCTAAATAATGTATTTAACTTGCTATTTTTAAAATTTTTTCTATTTTAGAATTTTTCTTCTTTTAGAAGGGGAATTTTTTTTTTTGCAACAATCCCTTCACAGACATATTGTCTTTGTTCTCACAATTTTTGGTTAATTTGGTTCTCAAAATTTTTGGTTAATTAAATACCACAATTTTTGGTTAATTAAACAATCAGGGTCAATACTAGGTTATGACTTGGTAAATTTTGTTAAAGTTTGGCTGGGTAGTAAATTATGATCATATTTGCTTTTCTAGGCAATCTTTTCTTATCTCAAAAACTAGCGATTATCTTGTTGTCTCTTCAGTTTTAATTTTGTTTGTTTAGTTTTCTGTGTATCTATCATAAATTTGGCAGCCCCAACTTTCTCCCAAACCTATAAATCTCTCAATTCATTCTTGGGTAATCTGTAAGTTCCTTTTTATGTTGCTTGAAATAGCCTCATGAAGAGTTGGTCCTCCTATTCCAATCTGTACCCTCAGGAAGAAGGCTTTGCTGTTGTTGCTATGGTTGTGTTTTCTCCTCTCATCCAGTGTCACTGTTGATAAATCTAACGCCATTTTGATACCTGACCTTTTGAATATGAACTGCTTATTTCACTCATTTAGCTTTGTTTTCTTCCACACTGGATACTCTTAGCTGTCTCTCTTTAAACCTAGCATTCTGAGATTTCATAATGATGCCCCCTGCTATAGGTCTTATTGCATTCATTGTGTTCAAAGTTATTGGGTACTTTTGATTTGAAATTTACATTCTTTGTGTCCAGAATTTGTCTTTAAAATGATTTAACAGATACTATCTTTCCCCCTTTTTTTTCCTCATTCCCTCTTTCTGAAACTTTAATTAGGCAGATGTTAAGAAAATTTGGGGACTGAATCTCTAATTTTTAAAATATTTTTTCTTGTTACATTATCTTTTTAATATTTCATTTTAATATTATCTGTTACTGTTTTACTTATAGGGACATTCCAATTTTTATCTTAAGAAATGCATATTTGTATTTTTAATGTCAAATATTTATTACATCATGATGTTGGAGTTATAGGTAATATATATTGCTTTATTTGTCCTTCGCTATATTTTTCTCAAATATTACACAATGTAATTTAAAAGTAGGTATGCAATCCATGTTTGTATATGTGTGCATGGGCCTGTGGGTATGCATGCATGCATGAATTCAGGGTCATATTAAACTATTGATTTCTAATTTTGTACTAGTATCCTATAAGGTAACTGTATAACTCTTTCAGTGTTTTCATATTAGTTGATAAATAACTCTGTCCATTATTTTTGCTTTATAAATACCTGTGCAATAAATATGTACAATATGTTATTAATCATTTCCTTAGATGCATTTCTAGACTGAAATTAATGGATAAACTGTTATGCATGTTTTTACGATTTTGATACAATTCCAAATTGATATACAGAGCAGTTACACAATACTTTTTAGCTTTTTATGATCAACAATTAGTTTATACGTATTTCCAGCCTTTTACATTTCTTCTTTCATAAGTTATCTAGCAATATTACTTTTCCATTTTTCTTTTTGTGGCGGGGACTCTTTTTTAAAAGATATTTAATAGTCACATCTATACCCATTCTCTGAAATGCATGTTGCAAATGCACTTTATTCTAACATGAAATATTTTGGTTCTTAGTTTTGATGTTTTGATTCAAGTGTTTCTGATTTTTTTCACATGAAATAAAATATGTTGATGGATTTTGTGTTTTTTATTATATTTATATTTACACTTTTTTTAAACTTGACCTCTAGGACACCATTCTTTAATTCTTCTACACCACACATTACACATCCTCACTCTCTACTGATTTCATTTTAAATTTCATGTAAATTTATGACAGTAAATATTCTATAGGCTGAAGACACCCGTATTTTTATCTTTAGCTCCAACTCTTTTCTGAATTTCAGTCTCATATATCCAGGAGTGCCCTGGTTTAACAACCAACTTTTAGAAAAAAAGAACACATGTATAAATATACATGTTTATTATAAATTTTACTGATATAAAATGTGTGTAGCACATAAGTTACAAACAATAAGGAAATAGACAATAATGAAATAGACAATATTATAATTTCTAATTTTATATAACCAGTTTATTCTCATAAAATATTTCTCTTTATTTTTGCTAAACTTTTGTATCCATGGTAAAATTATGACTGCAACTGATAAACGAGTGTAGCTGCAACATGAATATTTGTTGGTATTTTTATTTATATTAGCAAGTAAGACAGAGTGCAACAACAAAAACTTATGTCAGAATTTTTTTTTTTTTTTTTTTTTTTTTTAAGATGGAGTCTCGCTCTGTTGCCAGGCTGGAGTGTAGTGGCGTGATCTCAGCTCACTGCAACCTCTGACTCCCTGGTTCAAACAATTGTCCTGCCTCAACCTCCCGAGTAGCTGGGATTACAGGCATGTGCCACCACACCCAGCTAATTTTTTGTATTTTTAGTAGACACGGGGTTTCACCATGTTGGCCAGGATGGTCTCGATCTCCTGACCTCATGATCCACCTGCCTCGGCCTCCCAAAGTGCTGAGATTACAGGCGTGAGCCACCACGCCCAGCCCAGAATTTTACTCCTTCGTCAATGCTGTGTGGAATTTCTTTGCTGAATCAAAAATACTTGTCAAATACTGCAAGAATATCTTCTTGTTTGTTTGTTTGTTTTGGTGGTAGTCACAATGCAGCAGCCACACACAGGATGCATGTTTAAGGTTAATCTGCCCTATTAACATTTTCTCTGCCACTTTCTAAACTAAAAAAATCATAAAAAGTTCTGATTTGTAGCATTCGTTACTTTCCATGGTCTAAATATTCGCAGCATGGCTAATTTCAAGTTACCAACATGACACCACTGAATGTGGAGCTGGGAAAACATATACACTAGCACACCATTGTATAATGCTGCTACCATATAGATACAATAGAAGTAAATAACTTCTAGGACATGAATATTTTAAAAATCTAGTTAAAAGTTAGGAAGTAATGAGTTTTGATTATCTATTACTTTATCTTTGAATATAATTTAATCAAGTGTAAGTTTACATAATTTAATTTTTAATAAAGAGTCTGTTGGCAACTAGCTTGTAAAATTCCTAAAAAATAAACGGCTGGTTTACACAGTATTTGTTTACCATGGCATCTGTGATTAGTTAATACAAATATAATGTCTTCAAAATGCAAATTATCTTACAGATCTGGAGGACAGAAGTCTGAATGGGATCTCACTGGGCTAAAATCAAGGTGACTAGAGGGTTGCTTTCCCTTCCTGAGGCTATAGGGTAGAATTTTCCTTTTCCAGCTTTTAGAGGCCTCCCACTGTCTTCCCATAAGCCCCTTTCATCTTTAAAACCAGCAACGGCCACTGGAGTCTTTATTACATTGCATCACTCTGACAATGACTCTTCTGTCTCCTGTTTCCACATACAGGAATTTTGTGATTACATTGGGCTGACTCAGATAATCCAGAAAAACTTTTTATTTTATGATCAGATGATGACCAATCTTACTTCCATCTTCAACCTCAATTTATCTTTGCCATGTAAACAGGCATATTCACAGGTTCCAGGGACTAGAATACAGACACCTTTCGGCAGGAATTCTTCTGCCTACCACAGGCTCTTGCTTGTCCCTACAGGCTGCTAAACATTGAACTTTCTGTCCAACATTGCCATTCAGATGTCTAATTGGCATCTCAAAGAAAATTCAAAACCTAGCTCATATTCTCCATCCCCCAGAATTCTGTTCTCCATTTAGTCTTCCATATGTCAACTATACAAGTGAATTTTTAGTTGCCAAAACAAATTATTGACCCCTTACATACTCTGATATCCCCATCAAATCCATCACCAAGTTCTATTTGCTCTATTTTCAAAATATAGCTAGAATTCAAAACTTCTCACCACCTCACTTCTACCAGTGCTTCAGAACATTTCTTAAACTATTGTTAAGTATTAGTATTTCATGAATGAGCTAATGAATGAACATAGTCTTTCATAATTACGTGATCACATATATACATATTTTTGTACCTTCCATGCTGGTTTATGATTTTTGTTTGCTTGATTAGATTTAAACCTTTAATTAAGCTGTAATTTTATGCTAATTATGTATAACTCTGATAAAAAATATTTGTTTTCAACACAAACTAAAAAACATAGGGTTTATTCAGAATTCTTAATTGAAAACAACAGAACTTTAAAAAAAGGCCCACTTTTTAAATTAGGCTACATGTTGGAAGCCTAATTGTACTTTTTATTGTTAGACAAGTCAATACTGCTTTAATATACATTTTATAAGTTTCTTGCTGAAACTATATATGAAATGGATTGGTTTTCATAGATGAAAGTATTTCATCTATGTATTTCATCTAAGTATTTTATGACTGACTCATAAAATGCTACACATAACGTATACAACTCAATGAATTTGGGGATAAGTATATACTCGTGAAAACAAAAGAAACCATTAACTTAAGGATCTAATAAATTTATTATAAATACATATGGTTCAAAAAATCGGAAGGGGGGTGGATAAATCAGGTTGTGAAAATAAGTAGGATTCTCAGAATAGCTACAATATTGAGCCTAACACTGCTATAACCCTATTATTCAAATTTGAAACTGGGACATTTTTTCTTCTCTCTTTAATGATTTTATGATTTCTAGAAATTTCTTAGCAAATATTATATACAAACCATTCCTAATCTATTCCATTATTAAATTAGGTGGAAAATATAATCAGTTGTAAATAAAAATGACACAAATGATAAGTGTTTATGATTCGGATTTATTAGAATTCCTGTTTCATATTCTTTTAATCTCTTAAATTTTCATGATGTTATAACCAATGACTAATTACTTTTGCATTACCTTTTACATAGAAGTTATGTTGATATACAAAGAAAAGTTGAACATAATATTTGATATTTTTGAACTCTGTATAAATAGCAAAAGTTTTTGAAAATTAAAATCCCCAATATTCAAGTAACTCCCTTTGAATGAGGAGGAGACCAAAGGACAAGATATGGTTCTTAATTCTTTGCAATTGAAACGCTCTTCATATTTGATTATGTTTACTCTAAATGGCCAAATACAGTGCTGTTCCTTCCTAGTTTGCAATGCATGTGACTCACACAGTTAATAGTAGTGGGTCAAACAGTAGTAACTAATAAGGCTAATAAGACTTATTCTATGTTGGAGCTAACAAATCCTTTATCAGTACTTCAACCACTCTGCTTATGTGGCCTCATTGTTAAGATTATGCCTTTCATCTATGGAAACCAATCCCTTTCATATACGATTTCAGCAAGAAGCTTATAAAATGTGTATTAAAGCAGTATTGACTTGTCTAACAATAAAAAGTACAATTAGGCTTCCGACACAGAGCATTTCTAATTTGCATAAAAACCTTTCTAACCTATTCCTTTTACTGCAGAATATAACCAAAAGGTTATATTCTGTTCCATGCACCAGTAATTACTTTAAAATCACTAGATAGATGTACCTATGTAATATTGTACAGTTCTTTATGCAGATCATTAAAACTGAATTTATATGCAAGATGTATCAATAGGAAAATATTATTAAAATCATTAGAAAAAAATGACCAAACACAATGGATTCCTTCCACATAATATCACATAATGTAATAATTTTAGATAGTTTCTTCTTGAGAGCCACTGTCTTGATAAAAATCATCTCAAGGGTAAGACTAAAGACATACTTTTATCACATCTTTTAGTTGGGGCCTCTAATTTACACATTATAATTTAAAACGATAACTTTGATTTATTAGAAAGAGTAATTACAAACTGACTTTATATAAAAAGTAAGTAAACCCATTTGAAAGCTTAAGTGATTATTTTAAGAACACTGGAAGTGTTTTTGATGGAACATTTTCATTTCAGAGTACAGTTTGTTCCCCGTCTATGCATCATCCTTGTCTCATAAAATGCATGTCTCTGTTGTGTACCTGAGAATTTGAATTCTAATTCTAAAACAATGGAAACTCTTGTGATTCTTGTGGTTCTTGTGCTCTTTGATTTCCTTAAGTGACTCCTAGGAGGAATAATTCAGAATGTGGCTGATTCTCCACTTCTATGCAAAGGTGGCATGAAAATGTTTTGTGACCTCTGCCGATAAGCCATCCCCAGATTGTTTAATAAAGAGCAGCACAGCTCCACCAGGGTAACACAGAATGACAGTGCCTCAGGTCACTGCAGGGCATGTCACATCATGTAACCCAACATAACCTGATCCAACAGGTCAGGTGCCTGTTGCCTATTTGTAGGTAATACCTTTTATTTCTCCTACAGAAGAGAGGCCATGTCACCAGGTATAATGAAATGTCAATTCTAGCTCTGGGTCCAAGGAATACCAACGGAAATCCTTTCCTTCCCAATTAAAGTAGACTCTGTTCAGCACTGAGTTACTTAGAGTGCATGTCATTAACAAGAATGTAGTTATGATTATTGAAAGTGAGTTGAAGGAAATCTGCTATAATTCCCACAAATTTAAGACTGGACAAAAGTTGTAGTACAGGCAGAATGCCATATTTTTTTTTCTAATGGTAATAAAAACAAAAAAAGGGAGAAAAAGAGTTATGAAACAAGCAATAATGGAACAGCATTCTTTTACAAAAGAGAATTACATTTTTCTAGCAAAACACATTTCTAAATGGCCAAGTGAGTTTTTTCTTTTAAAATTCCTATTAATCAAGATTATTTATTAGTGACTTATATTGCTTCATTCCTGAATTAATCAATTCAGGATGAATTGAGTGCATTCAGTGCTGAGTGCATTCAGATATACAGTAGAGCTGTAACACCCCGTGCCTGCCTTCAGTATGCTTAGCTGAATGAAGAAACAAAATGGACCTACATTGCACACCTCAGACGGAACACATGTTAAACTCCAGGCTTTTACCAATAAACCCTAGGGAAAGTAGAGAAAGAATAGATCACATGGTCTGGAGGAGAAAAAACAGTCTCAGAGATTTAAGTTTGTTATTACTGGCTGTGAGCTTAGTTTTCTAAATGCACAAGGAGATCCAAGTCTGCTGCAAAAGTTTAAAAACACAAGTGGCATGAAGAACTTTTAAAAAATGTCTAACTTGACTTTACCTACAAAAGTAAAGAGAATTTTCTTTTAAAATATGTCCTAGGTAGGGAAAATAACGATCCAGGAATAAAACTATAGGATTTATCACTAGAAAATTTTTGAAAGGAAATAATATAGCATGACTGTAAAAATTCATGTTTATTGGAGACTCGAAAAGTGGGGACAGTGGGAGGGGAGTGAGAGTTGAAAAATTACCTATTGGGTTCAATGTTCACTATTCTGGTGATGGACACACTAAAATCCCAGACTTCACCATTATGAATATATCCATGTAACAAAATTTCACTTGTATACTCAAAATCCTAAATAAATAATATACAAATTTATGTTTAAAAAGTTAACATGTGCTTAAAAATCACCCATATAGCCAATTCTCTTTAATTAATTATTTAATACTTAGTTGGCACGAACCCTATCTTATTTGGCTCAAATCTGTTAGGCGTTAAAGGAGAAGAATTGAGTAAAAAGAACTTTCTTAACTTTAAGAAAGATATGAAACAGCTTTCTTGCAAGAGAGAAGAGTTTCATATTTGTGTTAACTCAAGGGGTAACACTCTTTCTTCCTGGATCTGAGTGGCGAAATGAGAGGTAAAATGGTGAAGGCAGATCTTTATATTTTTACAAAGTAGTTTTGCTATTTCATCAGTAATACCACAGATTTTTCGGATCAAAAATAGAGATAACATTACTTTTACTAATATGTTGTCATCCAAGTTGAATATGAGCCATTTCAGAATTTTCCATCACTTCAAGTAATTTGTCATATTACTCACAAATTTTCTCCATTAGTTCATATAATCAAGATTTGACTGTGCATATTTTATAGGTAAAAGACAGAAATTAATGTATGCATCAAGAAAGAACCATTAATAAACACAGTTGTCAGAATTCACTTCATAATTTTATTTTAAAGCACAACTGGTTTTCAGTTTAAATAAAGCCTGTGCCTCCAATACGAGTGTATGATTTGCTTAGTAGCACATTATATAAATATAAAATATTTGAAGTTTAAGATATACCCAATATACATATAGGCTTTCCTGCCTTATAATGAAAACTAAAAGCTTTAATCCAAATAAGCAAATTTTCAAAATTGAAGAAGAAAACTATTCAAAGTAGTGGAATGTTCTGGTTATTCATTGTCTGCTAATTTGTCTCTATTGTGCCAATGTTCACAACTATTTCTACAATTTTAAATAGTTACATAAATAACTCAATTTAAACGAACATTGATGAACATAAAAATAATGTTCTCCTTTTCTACAAGCAACCTTGCCTTCACTTAAAGATGACTAAACTATTCTGGGTTGATTCCTTTGAGCACAAAACTGAGCAGAAGTGCCCAGAAGCTGTAAACTATGGCTAAAAATGACTAGAGGAGCTTTGAAGGCTCATGTTCCACTAAGATGTTTCAGTGCTTCCGTCATCTTTGTGGACCTCTCTCATTTTTGGCCTCTTTTTTGTTTCCTTCTTTTCTTAAAATATCCAAAGAGGGAGGTGAATGAAAAGCACAGTTGGGATGAGATTAGGACACTGGGTCATCTCATTATCTTACTCTCCACTGTCATCCAAGCTTTGGCATCTCATGTGTTAGGTTGTCTGACAAGTTACAGAGCACACTGGAGCTATAAGATGGCAGCTCCTGAAACTTAACTAGTTAATAGTAGCCAAAAAGAGAACCAAAACCATTCCTATATGATGACAAAACTAATGAAGCAAGAATTCTACTTCTCCCCAATTCCACTGCCTTCACATGGACGAGGGAAATAAACACCATAGTTCCTTGTAAATTTCACAAAAACTTTTCTTTGGCATAGTAGAACAGTGGGAGAATGTGAGTGGGCTGTTCTATTTTTCTTTGGCTTTTAACTTAACTTGCAAAGAAAGTTCACACTACGTAAAGATTTTCACAGTTATGTACTAACAAGTCTGCAGGATTTGTTGCACTTATACAAGGAAGTCAGATTTGAAAATAAAACCGTTTTTCTGTTTGTGGATGCAATGATGAACATATGGTCAACACCTGGAATTTATAGAGGCCTTTACCTAATAAAACTTTCTGAGACATTCCAAGAATGACAACAAAGTGATGGCATGGAGCAGAGTTGCCAAAGGTAATCTTCTTCACCTCCTGGTTCTTTTAAAGCAGAAAACATAAAACTAACAACTTAGTGCCCCCAAAATGCTTATGAAATGTGCATTAAAGAGGTGGAAACTCAAGTTCTCTGACAAAGGTGCCATTATTTCATAACTATGAGTGTCTTTCTGGATTGTCTCTGATAGAGCTGGTTTATGAGGAAGAAGACTGATTGGTAAGCACACTATTAAAAAGTAGAGTAAGACGGAGTGCAAGATGGAGTTCAAAGTTTATAAAGTTTTACTTAGAATGCTTTTATAATAAAATGCATTCTTAAGTGATAAAACCACATACAACACTGGCATAATTTTTAAAATCTATTAAATTCAGCTTCAGTTTAGGGAAATGTCATTTGCAAGGTAACTCTAAGCTCAGCATAAACTTTAAAACTAAGGTTCCCAATCAGTAAAAGAAAAGTTGATGAGACCCAGATTGAGGGGGGAAAAAGATTGTTAAGGCATCAGGATAGAACTGCTTAAAAGCATATAAATGTGTTTACAGATGTAAATGACAATAACATAGCCAAAATATTTTCTATGTTTTGCAAATAATATTTTTCAAGTAATAATGTTATTTTTAAACAAAAAAATACAATTAACCACAATCCTGAGCCTCTTCTTACCCCAGTTCAGACTTCAGAAGTTTATAATATTTAAACCAAGATTCAGTATTTTTAACGACACATCTCCAAGCCCCTCAGTCCTAACACCCTACTCCTTCTCTCCAAGAACCAAAGTCAGATGGGCAGAAGAAAGAGGTTATTTCTTCCACAAACATGTGAAAATAAACTCAGTGCCAGAAATACCTCTCAGAGATCAAAAGAAAAAAAATAACTCTCCCTATTTTGCCTCCCAGAAAATCAGCCAGTTGACACCTTCTACAACTGTCAGATAACATACCACCACCAAAATAAAAAAAACAAAAACAAAATATTTTGTTTCACCATGGAGAAGAGAAGAACCCAAAGCCTATTCAGAACTGGACTTGCAGTAAAGAGGATACAGAAGAGTCTGTGGGGTGGCTGGGGTGTGCATGCTAAGGACAGAAATAGAGATGTAGTCTATGGTGGTAGAGAAGACTATTTGGGGCAGAAATGATGGCAGTTAGGAATTAAGAATGATGGGTATAATCTTAAATTACCTTTTCCTAGAGTTCCTTGTATTCTGGTAGAAGCATATCAAAACACATTGTACACCATAAATATATACAATAAAATAAATTAAAAGAAAATCTAACCAGTCCCAGAAAAGATTTTTTATCTTTCACTCCCACCCCAATTCAATAGCCTACTCCTGGCAAATGAACCCCAAAAATTAAAAAAAAAGAAAAACATATAACATTCTTTCCCACAACCTATTGATCATAAACTATTGCCCTGTAGCCAATGCCTAATAAATAAACATTTTTAAATTAATCTAGGGCTGGAATTCCGCTCACCAAAAATGCTATAGGACTGAAACCTTGTGGTTTATTAGATGTCTTCCATTACACATGTGTCCAGTGTTTAGAAATCCTTTGTTTTATATGTTCTAATTGATTTAACTTAAATTTAAATACATTTATAAGTTTAAAAAAGTGAAGGTTTCATAGAAAATGTTGAATACTGTTCAGCATTTTTTTTGGCAAAAAATTAGTTCTAGCCAACCACTAAAATTCAGAATATAATAATGGCAAATAGAGAGCCGAAAGCAAAATCATAGCAAAGAATGACCAAAGTATTAGGAGGAGAGTTTGCAGCAAATACTGGTCATAGAAAGCACGCAAATTTTTAGCCACTGCCAATCATTAAAATTAATGGAAAACTCATAGCAACTGCTAATAATTGACATCAATAGAGAATTGATAGCACATGCTGATCAGCAATGTTAATGGAAAAATTCTCACTCCAAACTGCTCGTTTTCAGATGTCATCTCAGAATAGCAAAAAGCTGTGTGAGTTTTGACTTGTATGTTGACATTTTTCATTTCTTTGAATTAATAACATGTATGTGATATGAAATAGGCACAGCCTATTGTGGCAACAGGGGTTTAATTATGACTCCAAATGTATTTGCAAAAGTGTATTTCTTCTGACTTTGGTGCCTCGAAAATGGAAGCGATCACCTGCTAATTATGCACAGGATCCCTGAGAGCTGTCTAACATGATAATCTAGTGTGCAGATTTGGAATTGTAAAAGGCCCCTTTTCTTCTTAGCGAATACCAAATGCCACTAGTTTTCTCAGTGCATAAAGAAATCAACACTCTTACAGATAATAGGTACTATGAAAATGTAACCATTTCTGTACTCTTTCTAAGTAAACAAGGAGCTTTTTTACACCTGATCATAGCCTCACATTTATTTCTGTTATTTCAAATTTGTGGGTTCAATTATTAGATAGATTGTTCAGGATAAGACATCCATGTACACAATTACCATTCAGGTAATATCAGTTAGTTCTCCAGGAAATGTGTGCAAACATGGAACCAGAACTGATAGCATACAATTAGGTATTATTTGCCATCAAACTTTCTACTGTAATCACAGAGGTTCATTTTTACCTAAGTATTCCTGTACCTCCAGGTTCTGCACATTAGTCTCTCCCAACTTCCTTGCTATTATTCAACCCCCTGTCCTTCTTGAGCACCCCAAACTTATTTGTCTGCAATGCTCAGCCCCATTCCCACCTCTGTTATGAGACATTTTCTGATTATCCCTTGATTTCACTTATTTGCATAAGCAAGCACTCACTGTGTATTGCAGATTTGATACTCATCGTGTCCTGTATTACTTGACACATAGTTATTTAAATCTTAATCAGTCCAATCTATATCTCACAATTAGATAGTGAACTCCTTTTAACAAAAGGAGTCTATTATTTATCTTGCTCACAGTGCATAAGCCTCAGTGGCTTATACAAAAGAAAACAGCATTGAGAAAAATAAATGAGAGGAACATTGGAACTAGAGTCAGAATGTCTAGGTCTAATTATCAGATGTGCCTTTAAAAACCCCGAGAACTTTCCCAAGTTACCTGATCCCCATGAGCATCAGTTTTCTCAGCCAATGAAATGGGAGAATTCCTGGTCTGTTAACTTCACATATGGTTGTCAGAAGCAAACATAATCACATATGTGAATGGGAATTGAAAATAATCTCTTTATTGTAATAAGTGCTTAATATAGATTTGAGCATTGAAAACAACAGTTTTTAGCTTCTTTTGTGGGAAGACTGAACAGAAAATCTCCAAAATATGTAAGCTTGAAAAATAATATCATACAATGTTATAAGTAAAGGGAAAATCGAGCGTGAGGGTAGTGGGAGACAGTCCCAAATCAAGCCTAAAACCTAACATGAGAAAGATGGTCTATAGCTCTGGATCCTGACATAGTTTGAGCTCAATAAGACCAGCATTTAATACCAAACAAGCTAGTTTAAGTGTAAAATTATCTTCGAGTGCCAGTATATGTCAGAATCTCATTAGTTGCTCTAATGAGAGATAAATTCTTGTCCTCAAGAAATTTCATTGTAAACAGATTAGTCTTCCTGTTCTTTTTTAAATCTAAGGTAAAGATTTATGAACTAGAACATGTGAAACAGTTTAGATTATAAACTTATGAAATCTCAACCTTAAGTTTATTTTATTTTGACTTCAAGACAAACATAAGAATAGCCATGAAGACTCCAGCTTTACTTGTGTATACGTGTAGAATTTCCCATAATGAAACATTAAAAAATAAAAAAGACTTCAGTTCATATACCATTTGAAATGATAACATTTGGATTAATTATTGATTCAATGAAAGTCACAAATAACAGCAAGTAAAAGTGAAAACATTAGCCTTATCTGAATAAGGTACAAATCATCTTGTATTTATCTTTTACTTCTGATTTTATAAATAATATGATAAAAAAGAAAAAAGGAAAAGCAAGAGAATAATTTTTTGATATGTAGAATAGCACAGACGGAGAAATATGTAGGGCTTGACAAAAATTTGACTAACTTCTAATATCAGATGGGGTATAAAATGAGTGAAATGCTAATTTAAAATGAGTGGAGTAGCTATGGTAAGTGGGAGAAAGAACATCTGTAAACAATCGAATTCAAACTTTTGAAATACGACATGCCATACAATCACCTCCATTACCAAATACCTGTAAACGTTGGAAAGACCTTTGCAAGCAAAGAATCAAATGAACAAAAATCCATGGCTGAAAAGATTAAAATTAAAAAAAAGAAAATCACCAAGAACCAAAAATGAGAAGAAACAGCAAATTAGAACTGATAATGTGGCTGTCTTTGGAGGATATTTTGCACAAGGTAATCCAGAGGCTTGACTTTTAATGTTCAGAAAAGGACAGCAACAAAACCTTAGGCTTGCAAAAATTAAAATATGATGATCAAGACCCCTTGCACTAAATCCCAAAAGTCTACATGCCTAATAAAATGGTGAATTGGGGGAAAAAAAATCAACACAAGGAGACCACAAGAATTCTCTATTTCAAACTGGGCTTGAATGAAACAAAAATATTTCCCTGAGAATGTTATCATAGAACTGTATCTCTCATGACTGTGGAGATAGATTTTATATTACCTGCATGGTATCCAAATCCCTAAGCTTAAACATTTACATAAAAATTGCACGAGGGCCCTGCTGAAACCCTAGTATAGCTAGCAGAAGCAACCAAATTACCTTTTGGAAAAACATGGCTTCACTTCATGAATACTCCATTGAATATACACTCACAACCTGAAATTACAAAACATCTGAGAGTACAACAGTAGGTGTCACCCACAGTAGAATTAGACTCCAAACAACTTAATATAACTACTAGGAAAATGCTATAAAAATTAGTATAACATAAATGAAGTCCTAAAAGTAATCAAACCACAAGAAAGGATTAAGACTACCTACATAGAACACACAGATGTTTTAAATAATCAACTCAAATTTTTAAAAAAAACAAACATAGTGATTTGAAAATTCAATGCATACATTAACAATAGACTGGACACAAGGAGATAAATTATATACAAAAATATTACTGAGCAAATTTCTCAGAATGCAGCACAGAGAAATAAAAAGGTAGAAAAATTCAAGGAGAAGTTAAAACATAGGGGTGCAAATTGAAGTGCAGTGTAAACATAAATGTACTTCTTGAAGGAGAAAATAGCAGATATTGACATTATCCTTATTCTGAGGCAAGGACAGAAGTTTTTACCCAATTAAAAAGGACTCCTCATACTTGAGAAATGTAAGTCATAAGGAATATAGATGAAAATAAATATACATCATAATGAAATTCGAGAATGAAAAATTTAAAGAGTAGATCTGCAGAATAAGACTATTTACCACCTATAGATCCTTGATTTAAGAATTTCTAAAAATGAATTATGGAAGAAAGGAAGCTGTAACAAAGACTTGGGATTTTATTCTGATTGTCACTGGACAGCATTGTAATGTTTTAAAGAAGAGAATGAATGATGTAATTTTAACTTATATTTTTAAAATATTGCTCTGAATTCTATACACCTAATGAATTATAAGAGCAGGAAGAGCAGCTACAAAGCAATTGCAGAAATCCTAGATGGGAAACAATAGTCGGTGGTAGTAATGGAAGAAGTACTCAGAGATAGAACAAGTCTTGCTGAAGGATTGGAAGTCATATCTGAGCAAAGTATTGAGTCAAGCATGACTCATAGGTTTCTGGCCTGAGCAACTGAGTTCATTGTGCTGCCTTTCATAAAGACCGAGGATAATAGAGGAGAAGCAGAGTTGGAAGAAGGGGAAAATCGAGACTTTTTAGCACTTTATTGAGTGCCTCTGATGCACAGATTTCTTAGCACTGAAATACGTACTAACTCGTTCAACCTTCACTACAACCCTGGAGGAAGGAAGTGGTATTACATTCCCTTTAAAGATAAGTAAACTGAGGTCTACAGAAGTTAACTCCCTTGCTGAACATCGCACAGCTGTTTGACTTCAAAGTTCATACTCCCAAGCATTGCTCTCGCCTGCCTCTTAGGATGTCTCTTTCAAGCTGAGATGTATATTTATGCTATCAACCACAAAGAAAGAATAGGTTTTTGAAAATGTAATGATGAAGTATGATATGGTTTGGCTGTGTCTCAACCCAAATCTCATCTTGAATTATAATTCCTACAATTCCACTTCCCAGTGGAAGGTGATTGAATTATGAGGGTGGGTCTTTCCTGTGCTGTTGTCATGATAATGAATGAGTCTCACAAGGTCTGATGATTTTAAAAATGGGAGTTCCCTGCACAAGGTCTCTCTTTTAGCTGCTGCCATCCATGAAAGATGTGACTTGCTCCTCCTTGCCTTTCACCTTCTGCCATGATTGTGAGGCCTCATGGAACTGTAAGTCCAATAAACATTTCTTTTGTAAATTGCCCAGTCTCCTCAAGTATGTCTTTATCAGCAATGTGAAAACAAACTAATACAAAGTAGAAAAAAAAAAAAAGAGCTGGAGCAGTGGCTCTCAACTTTTTGTATGTTCTTGGACCATTCTCGAAATGTAAAACTTTTGGCATCAAACTTGAAGAGAATGAAATTAAAGCAATATAACCATCCTATGGCACAGGGGTGTCTCATACTGCAAATGAAAGCATCCAAAAGCAGAGAATGTTCCCTTGATCGTCCTTCAGAACTGTGCACAAAAGCACAACCTTTTATTGCCCTGGACGTTCCTAAGTCTCTGTGAATGAGGCAGGAAGGAAGGGGACACCGATGTCAGGCTGACTTCCCAGCAAGTTGATCAGAATATAAGCTCCATGAGGGCAGAGATTTTTCTGTTTTGTTTCCAATATATTCCCAATACCTACATCATCTCAAGTATAACAAGTACTTAACAAATATTAATGGTATGAATGTTTGAAAGTTGTACCCTGCTCCAATCCCAAATGCCTGATTGCTCTCAAAAGTCTCACAAAATATTCTATTTAAAACAAGCACACAAAAAAACTCAACAATAGCAAATGCAAATTATGTACATTAATCAAAATTCACAGAACCTGTGAAGGTTGGAGCATTCTTGAGTAGTAACAGGATAGATAAACATCATCAAGCTAAGACATTGCCTTTATACACAAAACCCATAAGCTGTAGGTTTTGAGGCAATGATCAGTCTATGCTTAAGAAGGCTTCAGAGAACGTAGTGTCATTGATTTAGAGCCAGTGTTTGATTTAAAATAAAAGACATAGATGGATGGCAGGAAGAGGAATGAGAGATAGGAGAGTTTGGTTTTAATGAACTGATAATTTCAGAAAGGTCCATAGAAATAGTCACTGGAAGGAGGTCAGTAGTAAAAGGAAAAAAAAATAATAAGGAATTAAACAGTTGTAGGAGGGGTTTTATCTGTACATTATATGATAGCTAGCCAGGAGGTCTGCACTTGAAAAGGTAGCCAAAGATGACAGATTTAAGGAACATGGTTGTGATGATTTTTCCCTGAAGCTGGTAGTTTGAAGAAACTGAATTGTTTACAGTTCCTGATGATGTTAGCCCCAGTCTTATTGCTCTGCACTCAGTAGGGCATGTCCCTGAGAAGTTCTCCTGGCATCTCTTGAAGACAATTCTACCAATCCATGATATTTGTCATGTGTATTGGAGGATATAGTACCAGTCCCTCACATTCTGAACTTTCACCTTGGGAGAAGATTACTTGGATTCCAGAATTCTCTACTCTAAATCTAACCACGTGACCAGAATTTTCTAGGAGGCATAAGGCTCTCAGGGCTGTAACTCGAGTTGTTTTTTTAGATCCAGGAGAAAACGCACATTGGAGAGAGTTCTACACAGATGGTTAGAGATGAGATTTGCAGGAGCCCATATGCCGCCTACCTGGCGGAGTTATAGCAGCATGTGGTGATGACAAGTTTTAAGTCTTATAAATGGGAGGCCCTGAAGGGGTTTTGAAAGAATTTTCCTCCAGTGGCTGAGGACAGGATTGAGTGAGACCCAGGTTGCTTCCATTTAGGAGGAGTCGTATTGGTTCAAGATGGCTAGAAAAATGAAGCTATGTTCTTCAACTCCCCTTATGAAGTCTTAAAGAGTAAAAATTGCAGAGTACTATATTATTACATATCATCATCCCAACCATTGTAAGAAAACTGCATTTCTTATTTTCTAATGCTGAACAAATTTGGCCTTCTCCATAGTCATTTCTTAATCTTCAGTGATATGAACACTGTTCTGTGTAAGAAAAAAATAAACAACTGGTATCTCCCCATAGATGGTGTTTAGATTCCAACTTTCTTAGGAATAAGAATGTAGGTAATTGTGTGATGGGGTAGGTGGGTGTATGTGGGGACAGTGTGTAAGCACGGGTATATTTATATGATGTTCTCAGTTCATGGTTTTATTTCTTTAAGTTTTAAGAAAATAGAAAACAACAGTAAACAGTAATTATTTAAATGGCAATGGCATTTTAACTAACATTTTTTTCTGTTCACAGATGTTGAGACACTATAAGGAAAGAATAACATTCAACCTTTCTAAAGAAATGAGCCAAGTTTTTCTATCACTACTTTTTACGTTGGTTCCACGAGGGTGGTCTTTTATTTCACAGGGCATATTAATCTCCTGTTATATGTAACAACCACTACTGTGTGTCATCTCAGTGCAGTACAATAAAGTGACTCCAGAGTTTCCCTCCAAACTTAGTGACCAGGCTTCTCTTACTGTGACAAATGTTTATAGATTCTTCTAATTACACGTCTGGTTTAAAGCTAAGATACCAAGAGAATACAGTTCTCTTTTGTAAAGTTCCCAAGGTTTTTCTATAATAATCAATTACCATAATGAGTTTTTTTAAAGCTTCCATTCATCATTTTCTTAAAATACATAAACTACCCCGGATAAAGATAAATAGCCATAGCCAGCATATCCTGAGGCACTCTACGAAAGGCCTCCTTTAAATCAAAATCAACTGGAAAACATGTTGGGTTTTATTTCAAAGTCAATCCTGCTTAAGTCAAAAAAAATGTGTACAACAACAACAACAACAAAAAAAAAAGGAGTAAAAGAAAACCCTTGACAAGTCAGCTTCATAAGAGGACACGAGACAATACATCATTATCACAATTATCTCTGTAGCTCACATGTATTTGTTAAATGGGTCTCGCCAGCTAGCTCTTGTGCCATTAAAGCTAGGAAATAAATCTCTATGTGGGCCTTTCCTTACCTATTAACTTATTAGCTCCTTCTGTTCCTAGGAAAGCAGCACCCAAACTGGGAGTTATTTGGCACGTCTCTATCTAAACCAGGACTTTTCAACCTTGACACTATTGCAATTTGGGGATGTACAATTCTTTGTTGTATGAAGCTACTTTGTTCATTGTAGGATGTTTAGCAGCATCTCTTGCCTCTATCCACCAAATGCCAATTGCAGATACCTCCCTCCCCCAAATTATGACAACTAAAGATGTCTAGACATTGACAGGTGTCCCAGGGTGGGTGGGGCAAATGTCCCCTCCTGTTTGAGAACAACTATTCCGAACTTCCCACAAATATTAAATGTGAGAGGATTCAGTAAGACACTCTGATAGCCTAAAAATGGCATAAAATTGAGAAAACTAAGGTAAGGAATAGCAAGGTTATTTAGCTGGTTGGATCATAGAAAGGATGAAATAGGAGAAATTTGGGTTATGATGGAAGAGAGAACAATACTGGCATGGAAAGATTTCCTATGTTATTTAAGCAAGAAGGTGTTTTTTTGTTTTGTTTTTCCTCATTGCTATTCCTTAAATGCGGACTTTCTACAAAATATATTCTTCAAACTCTTGCTCTTTTTTTCTCTACTCTTTCCCTCTTGTGTCTTATATACTCATGTCTTTTGTCATCTACACCAGGAAGCTGTGTCAACCTTCACTGCTCTTCCTAATTTAAGACCGTAATCTAAAACAACTGTCATATGCTTACACCCAATATCCTCTATAACACCATACTTTGTGCTCAGGCTACTACTCTTCCAGGCTTTGAGGCTCCCAAATTTATGCCAATAAACATAGAAATAGAAGGATTTTAAGGAAAAATTTTAAAGAAGGATTTTAAGGGAAAATTTTAAAGAAAAATTTTAAAGAAAATTTGCATTACTTACACTTGCCCTCATGTTTTTTTTGTTTTTGTTTTTGATTTTTTATTCTCTTATATCCCATACCCTACCTGATTAGGCAGAATAGGGAGTACAAAAAGATTTGAAATTTCTAAAAATATTTCAGTTGTCTTAGCTTTGCTTTATTTTAGCTGCATTACATCAGATAAATCATATTCCTGAGTTTGAATTTTTAACATTCAAAATGAGGCTTTCTCCAAAGGTCTTTATCCAGATCAAATAAGAAACCACATTCAGGGATGGAAAAACCACCCAATAATATGTCTGACATTTCATATTACATATTTTATGATTTAATAGTGTTTATTTGCCTGCAAAACTTTTCATTTTTGAATGAAATGTGGGACATAATGTCAAATCATAATATGTAAGAGGACACTCCCTTAAAATACTTTATATGATTATTAACATAAACAACTGTTTTCCCTGTATTATTGTCCTCTGACTTCCTGATTCTGAAAGCTTCTCATTCATTGTTCTTCCACATAATTCTAAAGGAATATTTTAGATAACCTTAGCCAGAATCCTGAGTTCCAAACCATAACCTCCGAGTTGTTCCTAAAGATATACTGTCCCGATTAGCCTTTAAACCAGAGCCATTAGCTGCATATCTGAAGGAAAATAAGAGTGTCATCTCAAAAGGCATGCATAAGTTACTAGAACTACAGTTAGCCCCCTCTAACTAGTATCTTTTGCATATCATAGACCTTACAAGACATAATTTTTAGATAAGTGATACTTGATTTGGTAGTTATTTATGGAGAAAAATGACTGGGTTGCCTCAAAATAAAATATATCCTATGACAGTGACTTATACAGAACATTGAGTTTATGGAAAATGCAGTGGTCCAGAGAAATAACTTCTTTATTTATGTCAAAGATTTAAAAAATGCTACATTTAATTTTAATATCATGATGAGCAGTATTGCCCCTGCTTGACAGGCCTCATTACACTGTAGCACATACAGTATTTGCCTTATTTAACAATTTTTATCAATCATTTAAGAATAGGAAATGCACTCAAAAAAAAGATAGACAAAAAAAGTGATAGACATGCGGTATAGAGCCTGTTAGCTCTACAAAAATTTGCCTGGAGTTGTAGAGAGTCATGAAAAATAAAAACAAAAAGTTTCTTTGGTAAACTCTAGGCTCATGATTTGATTCATTTAGAAGCCAAAGACAATCCTTATTAATTGTATAAGTAACTGTGATTCCTATTTACCATAAAATATCCCTCTGGTTTTCTTCATACGAATGGCTTATCTTTATATACCTAATTGGATTCATAAAATTTGTGTGTACATCATCTTCTGGTCACTCTTAGACTCTTCCTTGTAACTGTTAACAATAGCTATTCTTCACATCTTTTCTGATGTGAAGTTCCCTCAATCAGGGCCTCCTTTCTAAAGTTCTCTTAAAATGTGAAAATGCAAAGCCTGTAACAAACACAGCACTGATGTAGAATGTTCCACCACCCCAAATAATTTCTGGACTAATTAACAAAAGAAAGAAAAATTATAAATCAAAACTTTTCACTTAAAATTATTTATTCTTCAAAGTCTCATTTTTATTTCATTCATATTTTAATTCTTCCTCTTCTCTCACAGGTATTCATGTTTCCGTTTTATTAATATTTACCTCACTCCTGTCCTTATCATACCATTCATGGAATCTTATGCTTTAAATTCTTGTTCTATACAGTTTTAATTGTACTTTTATGTTACATGCTGTTTCAAAATTGTTTTTAAAACACTGGCCTCGTATTAGGTGACATTAGGTACATATAAACTCTGGCCTGCGTCTGATTCTGGTTGAATATTTTAAGTACTCTAGGTGTTAGCACCTCTGCTGTAAAATAAAAATATTTTTGGCTAAATATTAAAATAAGAATTGATTATTAAAATAATATATTTTGCAAAATAGCTGGTCATTAAATCTCATTTAAATAGAAAATTTTTGACTTTATGACTAATGGAATATTCAAACAATATCTATTTCTCTTTTCAATCCATTTATTATGTCTTCTTCACTCTCACTAAATATAAACTACTTAAAAGATCAGGGACTTTGTTTCACTTACAGTTAAACTCATAGCATTAGAACAGCGCTGTGGCATAAGCTCAAAAAGAATAGGCAGAATTGTATTAAATTGACAAATATAATTCACATTCCTAAAATATCTTAGCAATTCTCATCAATTGAATGCACTTTTTTGTTCTCATTAAAATACATTAAAAATTACTTCACTCATATTAGAAATCCAGTAAAAAAGAATCTCACCATAAGTCAACTGTCTCAGAGATTTTTATAGGAATAGCTTTTATTTTTAAAAGAATAATGCTTCAGTTCATCTACCTTATTCTGCCACAAAGAAGATCTATTGGAAAATAAAAGGATTTGTGTGGGTAACTCATAAAAAGCCATATTAGAGCCCTCTGGGATAATTTTTCAAAATGGTGTACAGTGTTTTAACAGCATGATTCTCATTGACTTTAATGGGAGTCATGCAGCTAACACCGCATTTGCTCTTTCAAAACGTATCTTTAAGTGTTCTGTCACTAACCCTTATAAGTAATAAAATGGTACACTCTATTTCTAGACATATAAACATAATCATGTTTGTATCAGTATAATTATGAACTTTTTGTGCCATCATAGCTGGGTTTTCATTATGCTATCACTCGCTTTTTGTTTGCATAAAGACCCAATTTTTAATGGATGTTATTATGACATGTGTGTGTGTGCTTTACCATATCTGATTGTGACAAGACAGTGTTGTCCTGATAGAAAAAAAATCCTGAATGTCTATTTGTATTGAAAATCACTCATTAAGATACTTATTTATGTCCTTTTAGATACAGCTCTCCAATATAGATTTATAGTTTGGGAAAAATATGGCAGTGTGATGTCTTTTTGTTGCAAAACAAATATAGTTTCAGCACCTTGCTGGTCTACTGTAAATATATGATTTTTAATAAAATAAGATTAAATATTTAAACATTTCTTCACCAAAATATATTAGTTATTACCTGCAACCCAGTCATAGTCCTAAATTTCTCCAAATATAAGGTGTCTACTGTGCCAGATTGTATGATGACTTCACAATATGGGCAAATGTTCACCAGAAACCATAAGGTGGTTTCTAATAAAGTCAGCTATTACATACTACAAAAAGTTATTACATAGTAATTCATTTCAACAGTTCAAAAATGTAAAATAATTGAAAAAGTGAATGGGCTACATACATTGAGCTCTCTGAATACTTTGCAACACTCACAAGGTGTTTTATTATCATAGGGTCTTAGCACTAGAAAAGATATCAATGACCTCATAGTCCAGCTTTTCTTTATTCCATCCCATTTTCAGATGAGCAAACCCATAGAGAATGATTAAAACATGTAGCTCATAATTTTTAAAATTCTATTAATATGTGGCTCTAAAATCATTTTACTTTTAAAATCTTTTTTGAATGTTTTCTTGAAGCAATTTGTAGAGAGAGTTTACCAGTTTGTGGACAAGTGAAGACTTCAAACCCTCTCCTCATTTACATACAATTGAATATAAAATGATTAAATAGTAATCCCCCTAAGGTTTTACATGTGTACAAGATATTCATTTGGTTTTGAGCAAGCGTTACAGAAGCCAATATTTCTGCTTAGTGAATAAACTGTTTATAGCAGAGACTCAAGACAATATTTAAGATACCTATGTCATAGTCACAGCTCAGGCAGAGACACAAGAAACTGCCTTTGAAATCAGCTCTGAACATGATAATAAGGCAGATGCTTTTTCACTACTAGCAACCTGTGAGTCATGTTATTTTCGTAGGTCTTAAGTAATCCACTCAGAGACTGGCCCATTAAGATCCAGAACTTCTATGTCCAAATGGCAATAGAACAAAATAAAGCACACCAACCACCCTCAGTGGTGACTTAAGGGAAAAAAAAGACATGGTGTATGTAGGATGGCAGGGCAGTGACTGATTGGGGTAGAGGCTAACAATGTAGATTTAAACAGACTGAGAGGCCGCAGAGGATAGAGATAAAAAGAAAAATATATCAAGCAGGGATTTATGTGACTGTAAGAGACAATCACTCAAGGTAACCCAGGAGTCCAAATACAAGTTGAGAGAAAGAGTGAAGTGGAATCCTGAACATACCCTTGAACCATTATTCTCACCATCCAACTGGCGCGCGCGCACACACACACACACACACACACACACACACATACTGAGACAGAGTGAAAGAGAAAGAGAGAGGCACTACATGGGGTTGAATAGGTCACCTGAACCAGAAGTAAGGCCGACTTTGTATGTTCTTTCACATATTGTGTGAGTGCTTGACTGGCTAATGACTGCACCAGTTTATTTTGGACTATACTACCACATCCCTCCATGGTGAACAACATTATAGATTACAAAGAAGAGGACCGGTAAAATATAATTGATGCAGGATGAGGGAGAAATCTAGGCTGGACTCATTTTAAACAAATTATCTTAATTATATCTCTTAAGAGTGTTATTCATTCTGATATTGGAAACTCATAATAGAATCCCAATATGAACAATTTAATTTGTTTCATATGCTTACAGTAATTGTAAAATGGATGGTGTATAGTAATTTCTTGGTACAGTAGGTAAATCACTTGTAACTAATATTTTATTATCTTCATGAAATTTATGCAGTCCTACAATATTATGTACTATAAATATATATTATTTATAATAGATTGCATAGATTGTATACTACTGTCTTATATTATTCTATAAATGCCCTCAACTGACAAATAATGTGATCAGGCAAGCAGCAATTATGTGTAATGAAAACTTATCAACGATTATCCCTTGCTAAAAGTGCATTTATACAGACAGACTAAATTACCATTAAGGTTGATCAATTTAGATAAATTACCTGCATAGACAATTAGACGCAGCATTAAGGGTTAACCTATAAAGTTTTATTGAGTGACCAAAAACACTATCAGGTAGAGTCAAATATTAGAAGTCTTCTCTCTCCTTCTGATCTATTTATCAGGTTGTACCATGGAGAGGTATTAGTACACAATGGTTTATAGCATGGGTTAAACCCATGCTACATGTAGTATAGCATGTGTTCATTGATTAAAATTTTGCCTCCACTACTCATTAGTTGTGTGATTGGGCAAGTTACTTAACCTCTCTAAACCTAGTGAGATAAGGTTAATAACAACTGTTATCTCATCTATGCAGACAGCATACCCAAGTGGACAGCACCTGGTAGATGCTCAGTAAATTTCATTTTTATTACTGTATTACTAACTTTGACTACAGACTAATCATATGTTCACAGACTGTGACCTGTGTTTCCTCTATTCCTCTTCATTTGAATTCCTAGAGTCTCCACCTTGAAATTTGCTTTGGTGACCTAATTTAGTTATTACATTCTTGACTTTTTTTAATTTTATATTCTAAGAACATGATCTATACTTTGTCAAACTCAGCCTGACAAGCCAACACTGACTTCTGATATTTGATTATTTACCTCGGTATTCTTGACTGATATACTTTGTATGTTTGTCCCCTCCAAATCTCATGATGAAATGTAATCCCAAAAGTTGGAGGCAAGGCCTGGTGGGAGATGATTGAATTACCGGGGCAGATCCCTCATGAGTGGCTTGGTGCTGTCCTCATGATAGTGAGTGAGTTCTCGTGATACCTGGTTGTTTGGAAGTGTGTGGCATCTCCCCACCTCTTTCTCTTGCTCCTGCTTTCACCATGTAACTTGCCTACTCCTGCTTTGTAAGCTTCCTGAGGCCTTCACCAGAAGCCAGATGTTGGTGCCATGCTTGTACAGCCTGCAGAACTGTGAGTCAACTAAATCTCTTTTCTTTATAAATTATCCAGCCTCGAGTATTTCACTATAGCAATGCAAATGGCCCAATACACTTGATCTTATAGTACACTTTCACTTCAATTAATTCTGCTATACCCAAGAAGTAGAAGTCCAAAGCCTTTTGGTTTACCCAATTGGCTGCAGACGTAACTGTTTCATTAATTTTTTTCATAATTTATATGACAATAACAATGTTTACTATATTCTGCCACAGGCCTGGCAGGGAAGTTCTAGATAAAGGGCGATGCCATCAGCTATGATTAGCTCACCCTGAAGAATAATCATCCAATGATTGATGGAGGTCATCAATAGTCACTAAATTCCTTAGTCAGAGATGATAGTTCCAATCAAGCCTGCCATCTAGCAAATATCTATACTTGGAAACAGTAGATTTTTAAAAAGAACGCAATGACAAAAGACAAAAAAATGAATGTAATGAATCAATGCAAATCAATCACTGCTATTGGGAAAGATTTCTCAAAGTGATTGCCACAACAATAGCTTCCATTTACGTCTCAGATCATCCTTTTAGTTATGGCCCTAGCCACTGCTTGTATAACCTGGGTATAGAGATATCAGTTTGAAAGAATTCTGCACCAGGTATATTTGGACAAGCAAGCATACACACAGGTATTATAATACCACTTCATTTTATAAACCTCACAGCTTTCTTTTTACTTATTTTTGCCATCACTGTGCTATCACTGTTTATTTTTAAATTGACAAAAATTGTTTATATGTATCATATGCAACACATTGTTTTGAAATATGTATACAAGTTGGAATGACTAAATTGAGCTAATTAGAAGATGAATTACTTCACATACTTATTCTTTTCTGCTGAAAACAAATCTACTTTTTTAGCAATTTTTAAGAATACAATACATTGTTATTAACTATGTCGCCATGTTGTACAATAGACTTCTTGAATTTATTCCTATCTAATTGAATATTTGTATCTACTGTTTGACCATCTCCTCAACCTCCCTTTCTCCATCGGCCCCTGGTAAAAATTCTGCTCTACTTTTAAAAGTTTAACTTTGTTAGATTTCACACATAAATGAGATCATGTAATTTGTCTTACTGTGACTGGCTTATTTCACTTGCCATAATGTTCTCTAGGTTCATCCATGTTGTCGCAGATGACATAATTCCCTTCTTTTTAAAGGCTGAGTAGTATTCTATGTGTCTATATACCACAATTGATTTAGCCATTCATCCACTGATGAATACTTAGGTTGATTCCATACCTTGGCTATTGTGAATAATGCTGCAATAAATATGGGAGGGCAGATATCTTTTTGGCATACTGATTTCATTTCCTTTGGACATATTCCCAGTAGTGAGATTGCTAGATCATATGGTAGTTCTATTTTTATTTATTTAATTTTTATTTTGACTCCCCCAAAACTTAATACATTGTTAATTTTTTGAGGAAATTCCATACTGTCTTCCTTAATGACTGTATTAATTGGCATTACTATCAACAATGTGCAAGGGTTCCCTTTTCTCCACATCCTCTCTAACAATTATTTTTCATCTTTTTGACAATAGCCATTCTAACAGATGTGAGGTAATATCTCATTGTGTTTTAACTTGCATTTCTCTGATGATTCACGATGTTAGACATTTTTTTACATACCTGTTGGCCATTTGTATGTCTTTTTTGAGAATATCTATTCATATTCTTTGCCTATTTTTTTAATCAGAACCTCACCAACTTTTTGCTCAAAAGCTCCACTGGATATGGAGGTATGCTCTTGAAAGACAACGTCTAGTGTGCTTGCTTCCCAGGACTTTAAAGCCACTATTGCCAGAATTTGTACTCAGGTTGGGTTCTCCAACCTGAGTTCTCAAACTTGTTTGAGACAAATTTGGAGTGCAAGATATTTATTAGAGATTGCATTCATGTGGAAGAGATGAGAAGGAAGTAGAACTGGGCAAAGGGAGAAATTGAACTATGATGGTGGCTTGAAAAAACCTTGGTCAACCCCTGGAATATATGGCCCGCCAAACTGGGAAGGCCAAACCTTTATATTTCTGCCTCCATCAGTCACTGGATATGAACTACCTAGAAAGGGTAAACTTTGACCCTGACCAATAGATTCTGCCTGAAGGCAGAATCCCTGCCAGCTGGGTAACAAACCCTTCCTTGAAGATTCAAGCAGCAAATCACCTTGTGCAATGACTGAGTGTCAACTTGATTGGATTGAAGAACGCAAAGTATTGTTCCTGGGTGTGTCTGTGAGGGTGTTGCCAAAGGAAATTAATATTTGAGTCAGTGGACTGGGAGGGGAATACCCACCATCAGTCTTGGTGAGAACCATCTAATCAGCTGCCAGCAGAAAAGCAGGAATGGAGAGAGCAGACTTGCTGAGTCTTCTGGCCTCCATCTTTTTCCTGTGCTGGATGCTTCCTGACCTCAAACATCAGACTCCAATTTCTTCAGTTTTTGGACTCTTGAATGGACACCAGTGGTTTGCCAGGGGCTCTCAGGCCTTTGGCCACAGACTGAAGGCTGCACTGTCAGCTTTCTTACTTTTGAGGTTTTGGGACTCAGACTGGCTTCCTTGCTCCTCAGATTACAGACGGCCTAACGTGGTGTGATCCTGTGAGTCAATACTCCTTAATAAGCTCCTTTCATGTGTACATCTGTCCTATTAGTTCTGTCCTTCTAGAGAACTCTGACTAATACACCTCGTCCACCACAACGTATTTTCTATCTATACACTTTCAGATAACTGATCAATTGTATTTTGATATTTCATCCCTAGAACAAGGTATTGTGTGCTATATTCAGTCACTTCCCTCCTCTCATCCCCACTTTACAGCACTATCACTTTATCCCCTCCCACAACACACACATATTTCCAGGAGAATGAGAGGTGCAGGCTCTGTGCTATGTGATATTACCTACATTACCTTGCACAATTTCTTTATGCAAATGAGAAACAATTATACTCAAGGTCATGTAGCTAGTACAAGGATAGAGCCTGACGCCAATTGATTCAAGTTGTTTGTAAATTCTATACCTTAGCCCCTGAACTATATTGCCTCCATATGAAGTCACTCAAATACCACATTCATAAAAATTCATATTTTAATCAGGAATGTTTACATATTACTTATTGACACCATAGTTTTCAAACCCATATCTCAAAAGATATGCTATATTTCCTAATTTGACTTTTTACCTCCTTAATGAGGAGACATTTTTACAGTACCTAGCTACATTTATCAAAAATGGATGACAGTTATTAGACATATATTGCTGGTCTTAGAAAAAGAAATATTGCAATGCAAGCAGTATTTTACTAGTAAAAGTTGATGTAAATTTCCTAACACTTTAGGTAAATTTGCTAGTTTGAAGCACTGTGCTGACTTTACTAAAAGTTTGTGATCTTTGCATGATTTTCTTGACTGCATATTCCTGAAGGGTACTCATCAAACTACATTATTTCTATCAATGGAAATTCTCCCACTTAGGCACTATATAAACCCTTTCTTTCAGTCAGATATTCCTTTTACAGATATTTATCTTCAGTTTCTCTTTTAGCTGGCATTATTTCAAACTGAAAATGTAAACACATGTTCTAAAACACCTGTTGTTCTGAATTTTCCAGTATAAATTTCTATGAAAGGGTCACAGATATGTTATAAGAAGTATATCTATGCCCCAGTGGAAATTCTAGCTGAATGTATAGAGGAGCTGTTTTAATTTTTTACAATCTGATGGCAAACCACTAAGCCTGATCCATTTAAAGATCACAGTAGAAAAAGCAAGCAAGTTTTGGTCCTTTTATCCCATATATTAAAATGATTTAGAGAAGAGTAGGCAAAGAGAAATTTTTATAGCAGTTAATGTCTATTTTGCAAAGTAATGATCATAACTTGCTCAATTTTGACACATTTTTTGGAAAAGGGATCCCCCCACCCCATCCCCACACTCATACAGAAAAATATAATTTTCAAGTCCTAAGCTTAAATACTGTTCCTTTGCATAATGCCTCATAGTATGGAATTGACTCTGTTTAGCTACTGCAAATCAGAAGATCCTGAGACACTAGTTACTCACTCATTTTCTAATTCAAAAATGGAGTGACATGCAAATAAGAAGGCTTTGCCATTTTCTTTGTGTTAAGAACTTCCACATCAATACAGTTAGGAATTCATCAGCTGCCTGCCATCTACAGTTTTTTCATTGTTTCATATCATTGTCATTAAGCCACTTATTAGCCATGTTATTTTCAGTATAAATTTAATACCTTAATCCATTTTTTCATGAATTCCCACAGGTGATTATTTCACAGAATATTGTTGAGTGGCATATTCCCTTTTGGCCTTTCTTAGTGCTCATGGGAATTTCTGGACTATAGGACAAATGCTCTTGCTACAAAGTTATATTAAATGTTTAATTAATAGGAAACATTATATTAAACCTATTTTTTTCCTTTGTGATAGATCTCTGATTTGAAATTTCCTTCCTGCTACCCTACATAGAACTCAACTGAATGACTGGCTGTGTTCCTTTCTGTGGATCACAATCAACTCTCATTCATTAGGGTCTGTTGTTTCCCTTTATTCACAAGATGGTCTGAATCTTGGACGGTCACACAAATAGCTTCCCAAACACAAAAATAGAGCTGTCTGCCAGCATAACCAATCCTCTTCATGTTTGAATTGTAATGAACTCTAGCTATTTGTTTCTGAGACTCTATCAACTAACCCCTGTCGGAACAGGCCACATCAGTTAAATGAATTATTAAAACTGTAGATGCCTAAGGCACCACCCTACCGCCAACCACACTGAATGAGAATCTCTAAAGGTGGAGTTTGGGAACCTGCTTTGTAACCAAGTCCTGTAGTGACCCTTGGACATATTAAAATTAGAGAACAATTGAGTCATAATAGGATGTTTAACCTATTTTCAGTCTATTATTCAATATTAAAGAGCCCTAAGACACCCAGTCACGATGGCTTTTTCAGTAGCTATTTTGAAGCAAGCCTGTGTTCTAAACATTTAATGGGGAAAGATAAAGTATAAAAAGAAAAAAACAAACAACAACAACAAAAACAGCAACACAAAGCCTGACTCAAAAGCGAACCGATATCTTCTTAGACCAGAAAACAAACAACAACAACAACAACATCAAAACCCATAAATTCAAATTGAAAAGTACAGCTGAAAGTAAATTACTTTTTTGTTCCTGAGTCAGAAGCTGGCAGTAAGAGTACGGTCTCAGTTTCTGTGTCCAAGTCTTGCTTTTTGAAGCAGGGGATACCAAGGGCTCTGAGCTCATGAAGGAAGCTAGAATTCAGGCTATCCAAAGTACGGCTTTATGCAAACTACAGGCTTAGGGAGACAGGACGACAAAGAACCATCTTGTAACCAAGAACTAAGCCAAGATAAGAAAAAAAGAAAACCAAATCAAAATCTAAATCAAACCAAACCAAATTAACAAAAATACTGCTACTCAAAATGACCCTGCAAAGCCAAATTCTAAAACTCATGAAGAAAACTCATGCAAAGGAAGACAGCCAATACAGTCTGCAATTAACAAAATCAACAATTAGAACATGAATTTACATCGATAAAAGTAAGGTAAAGGGCCCATATGACTGAAAAATGGAAATAAGTGCAATATGATTAGGATGCTAATTTCATAGGCTTAAAAGGCTGAAAGCTCGTGCTCTCTCTCTCTCTCTCCTCTCCACCTTTAGAGCTGTTTTCTCCAAAGTCTGCCTGAGGAGTCTTATCTATCTCTGTATCATTGCCCTTTATAATAATTCTATTAAATTTTCTCCTCAGAATTTAGAAATGTTAACAAAGATTTTTACCATGATATTTAAAAGGGAGGCATTACTTCATTTTCTTAAATAGGACAACTGAGATGAAATTAATACTTAAAACTAAAACTTTATGCTGAAAGAAAAAACAAAAAGAAAGGTCTGTCTACCTGCTTGTTGACTTAGTCATTAGACTCCATTTTTTTTTGTCTTTACTAAGGCTAAGCTTATATTTTCAACTGTATTGTGGTATATATAGCCCTACAATATTTGGTTCCTCACTTGTCTACAGATGTGGAATACCAGTTTAAAACAAGGACACTTTAAGCTTTCCTACTGCAGAGTTGGAATTACGCATATTGTGCCACCTTCTTAGGAACTACAAATTTTAAAGGAGTTTGTTGATTTTCCATGTGTCATCGTCAACTATACAGCATCCAAAAGCAAAGCATGTCTTCAACTCATTGCAGAGGAGGTGACTAAGATTAAACCAGCAGAGAAGACATAGCCATTCAGAAGGCAGCAACTTGAAAAATCTACCCATAAGTGATGTATTTTCATATGAGAAATAATAATCTCATTCCAGAAAATGGTTTTCATGACCTCTCACTTCTAGCATATCCAGGGATTATCTGCATGAAGGCATTGACAAGAAGATCGATATGGTGGCCTAGACTTGATTCTCACATTGACTATGATAAAGATATTTAACACATGATGGGATACCTAATAAAATATTTAGGTGTTACCTAATCTTTCATAAAAATTAATCACAAATTTGTTTTAAAAACTTTCAGAAGGCACAGTCAGCTTTTATCTCAATCTCAAAGTCTGCCACAAAATCTTCAGTTCTGGTTTTATGTTGCATACAAAAATAAATATTGCCTATATTGCTTAGCTCTCAAGTTTAAGAAGATTTTAGACACATATTTTATCATGTCATCATCTTGAGCTAAACAGGGTGGGTGAAAAATATTGTGGGCAATCAGGAATATTGAAGAGCAAATTGTGGAAAGAAATTAATAATCCTTTGCTTTCTTCTTTCCAATTCTTTTCTTCCTTCTTCTTTCTTTGATTCCTTCCCTCTTTTCTTCTTTCCATCATTTGTTATTCAAATATTCATTCAAAACCTAATTTAACATTCAAATTTTTCCTCTATACCAACTATGAGTGCTAAAATGATGCAAACAGAAAGGAAAAAAGTTAATCTTTCATGGTGTTACTTTCAAGAGGATGTACACAAGGCACTGTTTGAATATGGAAGGTACACAAAATGCTGCCTTGAGTGGCAAGAAAATTCTAGCAGAAAGGGTAATAAATTACCTGAGACTAGGAAGATTAGTATGAGTTTGCCATGCAGAGAAGTAGGGTGAGATTGTTCAAGGATACACAGGTGGTTAGTCCATGAAGAAGACAGAGACATGAGAAAGCACATGTTTTCAAGCAATTACAAAGAAGTCTGGTCTTTTCCTTAGTAATAAACCTGTCATGGTGAATTTTATATGTCAAATTTGCCAGATTTTGGTGCCCAGTTGTTTGGTCAAATTCTAGTCTAAGTGTTGCCATGAAGATATTTTGTGGTGTTATTACCCTCTATAATATGGTGGGCCTCACTCAGTTGAGACTTTAAGAGCAAAAACAAGTTTCTCAGAGAAGACAGAACGCTGTCTTGAGGCTGTAACATAGAAATCCTGCCTGTTTCCAGCTACTGGACTGCCCTACCAATTTCAGACTTGCTAGCCTTCACAATAATGTGAGCCATTTTTTTGTTGTTTTTTCAAATCTCTTTCTCTTTTTCTCTCTTCCCCTTCTTCTAACTTCCTATTGGTTCTGTTTTTCTGGAGAACTTTTGCTAATACTAATGCATACTGAATATTAGCTGTACTATGCACATTTTCATGGCTCATTCCATTTACTCCTTATTAAAACCTTGGTATAATCATGCTCATGATGAGTGACAGACAGAAACTGAAACTTATTAAATAAAAAAAAAAATGACTTGGCTAAGGCCAGTCTTAGCCAGAGGTTGAGCTGCAATTTGAACCTCATTTTGTGTGACTCCAAGGCCTTCACTTTTAATCACTACACTGTTTCCTTAGAATATAAATTGTGGGGAACTAATAAATATATTCAAAAAGGGGGTAATGGAATTTGATCTCAGTATTAAAAAGATACATTATCTGACAAAATGGAAGACAAATTGGAAACCAATAAGATTTTTAAAATCATGAATATTTGCTTTTTTATAAAACAAAGAATTGGTAAAAATTATACAATATCGAAGGCACAAATGGTCTCATCCGATATCCTATGTCATTTGTCTGCCAAATGGCATCTCCTCCATGTGGCCACTATGCTTGTCTTTCCTGCAGCCAATTGACTTGATTAAGTCTAAACCCTCTCTTCTTTTCCCTCCACTCCTTCATAACACCTGTGTGTTCAAAAGTTATGTTAAAAAAAGGAAGGCCATTTTTTAGACGTCAAAATGTCTATGATGGCGTGTGTGTGTGTGTGCGTGTGTGTATGTGTGTGTTTGTGTATTTTCAGTAGCTATTAACATGGTCTAAGGTAATGAGTTCAATTCTGCTAAAACATATTAGTCACAGAACCTGCCTTCAAAGAAGTTATAATCTAGCAAAGTATGTTCAAAAGCAATTATAATACAAGTAAATATAAGAAATATTGAATGAGAGTTGGAGATAATACTCTATCACTAAGAAGAGACCATCACAACTTTTATAGTTAAAAACATCAGCAAATCAAAAAGCAGACATTTTAGGCAGAAGTAGAAATTAAACTTTACTTTTTTGCTCCTTTTTGGTGCTTTTTGTTGAATAGTGCAGTGATGTGTTAAAAAAAAAAAAAGATACTTTATCGAATGTTTATATTTCTTTTCTCCTATGGTATTGCTTCCCAAACAAAGGGAAAGGCATAGATAGATCACCAAATTCTTGAAGTTCTTGTTCCAGAGCTATCTATTCTTCTGCCTCCTGGTTCTTCCTTTTTTTTTTCTACTCAAACCCACCTTATTTTAGCTATTACCGTTAGATTCTTCTTCCCAGTCTTCTGTTGCATGGATAGGGAAAAGGCTGATTATTAGAGTCAGAAGGATGTGTTTTAGAGTCCCAGATTCCACCATTAGTTACTTCATGACCTTTTAGAAGCTTCTTCTCTGAGCCTCAGGTCTTTCAATTAGAGTAATGATATCTGCCTTTTATGACTATTATTAAGCCTACATGAGATATATGATTATCACTCTCTGGTATATACAGTGAGAGATCAATAAATATTCACTAATTCCCTTAACATGTTTTGGTGATTTTCTATTATACCTAGAATAAATTTTCAAATTATTTAGTACGTTAGTATGAAAAGAAATGACTTCTGCAATTTGGCCTTGACCTACCCTTCCATTCATTCCCCTGGGACACTTTAACATGAACTCTGTGCCCAATCAAAACTAGCCTATTTATTGTCTTAAAAACAAATCATATTTCCCCATAAATTTTGTTTCATTAGCCAATAAAACTTGAAATTTTGGGTGGATCTGAAACTTACGCAACTTGGGAGGTGTTCTGGAAGGAAGGGAGGGAGGGAGGGAGGGAGGGAGGGAGGGAGGGAAAGGAAGGAAGGAAGAAAATTTACAAATACAACAGAAAGTGCAGGCTTTGGAAGGGGCCCATGCCCCCTGCACTTCCTTTGCTTCCCAGAGAATGTGCCTCTGCCCACTGCAGTTTATTAATCAGCTACCCCCTTTCTCCTTTCTCTGATAATTAAATATAATCTACTCTCAACTCTTAAATAGGGCCTCCTCTTTGAAGACTGGCAATTGTTTCAAGCCCACTGCAATCTTTTTCTCGTCTAAATTCTTCTAGTGCTTATTACCTGCACTCCTCATTTAGTCCGCATTACATATTGATATATATAGTTACTTAAGTTGACATGCATATATAGTTTTACAAAATGTCTGATTTGATTACCAGTTCCCTGGGTATGGGGTTTCTTCTGGCTCTACCTCCCCCGCCCAGTCCAACTTAGTGTTTTCTGTATGTAGGTGCTCAGTATTTGTTGATTCATATCACAGATGATATTTTCAAGATCACTTTTTTTAGTGAACAGACAGCACAGATTTTATGTGTTTTACTTAAATATAAATTGCTCCTGTTATAATTTCAAAGGCACTAAACCCACCCAATTAAAATTACATAAAGCACTTCTTATTTACATGCTATGTGAAATGTGTTAAATAAACTAAATTGATATGTAAAATAGATTTTCTCTAAAAGTTAATGCTCATAAGAATTATGGGGCATCTACCTTTTATTTTTGTTACATTTCAGTACCTTTATGTGGGGATAATTTTATTAAATTTTTTACTAAACAATCACCTCAGTGCACTTTATAGTTTCTTTTCCTAAAGAAGTCTAACTCTAAAATAGAGTATTATCCGTATGAAAGAAGGTATATTTCTAAATGAAGTGTCATTAAAAGCGGCAGCAAGGAGAGCATTTATGCACCATGTCTTAAACCATCCTTCCTTCATTTGTGCTGCTGTTGAAGTATATTTCTTAAGCCCTTGATGTGACTATATCAGCAAAATATAATAAATTAACATGAGTAATCCTCAACTTTTATTATACTGTATCTTTTCACATGAAAAGCATATAAGTAAGCATGAAATACCATGAATTTTCTACCCCTAACTGCATTATATAAAGAGCTGTTGTAGGCATATGAAGTGCTTTTAATCTGAATGAACTTCATTAGCTTTGGATTTAGTTGTGCATTCAGGGTACAAGTTGAAAGTCCTACCTGTTTGCTCAGGCTTTTCTTGAAGTTTGCCTGAGCAACACAGAAAGGATGTAGTGAGATGGGATAGAGGTATTAAAAATTATAAGAAAAAACAATTTTGAACACTCTCAGAGATCTATTCAACAGACTGATACACTTCATCTAAAACTAATCAGGAGTTGTTTTATGGGGGCTTCTAGTCAGACCTTTAGGAGTCTCCACGACCTACGGACCATGAGGAACCCAAGAAGAGGTGCGTTGTGACAGGAGGAAAAAGAAAAGTCATAGCAACAAAGACAACTGCCATTTATCAAGGGCTTGCTCTGTGCCAGGCACTGTTCTAACTGCTGTGCACGTCTTATCATGCAAGCCTCACAATAACTCTGTGAAGTATATATGGTTATTTTCTTCATTTTACACATGTCATATAAAGCCTACAGAGGTTAAATAACTTGCCCAAGGCAACAGTTAGATACCAGCAGAGTTGAGATTTGAAGCCAGACAGTCTGGCTCCAAAGGTACTCTTTAGCCACTCTGGTATGCAGAGAACACAAAATAAATAAATGATATAAAAGACAAGGACCCAATGTTTAAGAAAGTTACATTGTATTGAGGAATGGCTGTTATCTAAAAGCAGAATAACACATTACTATTAATGTACTACTTAATAAATGCTTATAAGTAAAATTAAGTGAAATTAGAAGATAAAAGATAAAAGACATAAAATCATGTTTAAAGTATAGGTAAAATATATTTTCCATATGGAAGACAGTGACTCTGCTAATCCATAATGGCCCTGGAGTCTCTTTGAGGGCAATGCTAGGCTAAGTAGAAGCACGTATTTGTATGTGTATATGTGAGTGTGGAGAGAGGCAATTCGTCTGTGTGTGGCTGTGGTCGGGGGGCGGTGTGGTAGAATTTGTCCTCAAAGAATTCCTAATCTCACAATCAGTCATTCATGTAAATAAATAAATGTTTCAAAGATAAGTATAAGTACTTGAATAAGCTAAATAAAATGTAATGATATAACGCATATGATATAGTATAAGGCATTACTTAGCTTGATTTAGCCATTCCACAATGTATATTTATATCAAAACATAATTTTATACACCACAAATACATACAATTTTTATTTGTCAGGTAAAGAAATAAATTAAAACATTAAGTGTTAGGATGTTGTGATCATGAATATAGAACCTACATGATAAATAAAAAAGTAATCTCTCCTAACATTAAGTAAATTGGAACTTCTAGGATAAAATATTTCAGCAACAGCATCATATAAAGGATCAAAAAGGGCTGAATCACAAACAATTTAGACAGGAGTGAAAGTTATGTAATCTAGAAAGTGAGCTGGATGGTATAAAAAGCATCATCAGTGATAATGAATATACTGAGATCAAAGATGCACAGGAAGAGATGGAATAAAATTGTTCTGAGAAATAGAAGATATATTAGTCCATTTTCACACTGTTATAAAGAAATACCCAAGACTGGGTAATTGATAAAGGAAGGAAATTTAATTGACTCATAGTTCTGCATGGCTGGGGAGTCCTCAGGAAACTTACATTCATGGCCCAAGATGAAACGGAGGAAGGCACCTTCTTCACAAGGCACAGGAGAGAGGATGAGGAATGCAGGAGGAACTACCAAACACTTATAAAATAATCAGATCTCAGATCTTGTGGGAACTCACTCACTATCACAAGGACAGCATGGGGAAAACCGCCCCCGTGATTCAGTTACCTCCACCTGGTCTCTTCCTTGACATGTAGGGATTATGGGGATTACAATTCAAGGTGAGATTTTCAGTGGGGACACAGCCGAATCATATGAGGATAGAAGGAAAAAAAACTAATATTTCTAAATAATCTTGAAAGTGTGTGCATGCATAAAACAATGCATCAAATATTGTACTTTAAAAAACCACTGCAAGAGAAGCAGAGCATGAAGACTTTTACTAATGCTTATATTCAGGAAGGACTTCATTCAGGAGGTGATGATGTTTTAGATGTAAAGGTAGTAGCATTTCACTATATAATGATAAAAAGAGGAGGAGGAATGTTAGACAGGTAGATATAAGAGCAGAAGCAAAATCCAAGTCAAAGAGATGGGTAGATAGCCCATGATATAGTCAGTGAACACCATGTAGTCTGATACAGACTTGAAGGTCACTATGGTAGAGTGAGGGGTTGGGAAAAGGTTAAAAGTTGTAGCTACAAATCATACAGGTGGGTCAACATCAAACTGTGAAGGTACTGGAATGCCTTGGCAATGCATTGGGTGTTAATTTAGAAACTAAGAGAATCACCTGTGGTTTTCCTATAAGGGGCTGTTTGCTCAGAGGAATGCTGCCAAATGATTCCACTATTATTAGGATATTTACAAATTGCAGAAGGTTTTTGTGATGATTGACAGAGTTAGTTATGTAACAGTGTCTGGGAAATGGTAACTGCTAAAAAAGTATAAGCTACTATAATTCTTATGAGTAGTAGCAGGGTTAGTTTCTCTGGGCTGGGTTGTTTGGTCTGATCTAATTCTACTCTTTAACACAGCAACTCCTGTGGTCAATTACAGATATTTGCCAGGATTGTGGATGTAGTGATAACTACATATCAGTGGACCCAAATGGAATCCACTGAGATACTCTAGCATCTGCCATCATTGAGCTTTACAATACAGAAATCAACAAGCGTGTTTAACAAGCTTATTTTAACAGGTGAACATTTGCAAATATGAATACTACATTAATTAGGAAAAACAACCTGATGAGGATAGCCAGCACTGTGATCCACAATAAAAGCAAATCATGCTGTCTTTAAGCCAGTGGGTGTTATCCTTGCATAAGAACCCTAGGATCATGCCCTTAATTAGCTAATTATTTAGATATCAGAAAGGAATCACTTAACAAGGAACACACACCCCATGATACAAATGACATGAGTGGTGTGTAAATTTACTCCAAGAATTAATAAGGAGTGTCAATGAACTACATATGGCATTCATGTGTAATTAAAAACAAATTACAATGTAGAGAAACATGAACATGCTAGTAAATTAATCTCCTCAATTAAAACAAAAAAGGACCAAAATTTTAAATAGAAAACATACGTATTTTCCACATGAAATATGGAAATGATTTCCCTCTGCTTGACTCAATGTTTATTTAAAAGAATCAACAAGACTGCAGAACTATATAGGGAATATTTCACTGACACTGTGGTGAGCACAAGACCTTTAATGACAACAACAAAAAACAATCCCCTTCCTCATTTGTTTTGGCAATTTTTCCTTCTGCTAATTAAAGATGGTATACTTAAACAAGTAAAAATAATCTACCATAAATAAATAGTAATCCCCCCTTTTTGTAGTTCTCCATACAATAATAAATATGACATTCCTGATATATAACAGGAAGCAGTATCACTTAGATTTATGAAGACTCTCCCATTTTCCTTGCAAAGGAAAAACTCCTGGACTTGGTGGGCTGTGACCTAATATTTAAACAATCATAGCTTATGTTCTGTGAACTTCATGGTAAACTTCAGTTAACAATGATATACAACAAAAATGACTGTTAAAAAATACATGCGAATATAACCGAATAATAAGTGTAACACTCTAGGAAGCATACAACAGATTCCCCAAATCTACTTTGTTATACCACATGAATTTATTTAAAACTCATTTTACTAATTTTGGAATTATCTGTTCATTACTTAACTAGCCACTTACTTCATAACCATTACCCTTACTATTTTCCAAATTAAAAAAAAACTATAAAGATATGAAAAAAGAAAAAATATATAAAAATAAGAGGAAATTGATGAGATAGGTAAGAAAAATTAGGGTAAACGATATAAGATGAAGCCAAGTATGAAATTAGTACACAAATGCCCAATATAATTTCTCATATACTCTATTAGACACTGGCTGCAAATTTGTCTCTGAGTTTCCTAGAAATCAATCCCAAAAACATGGTTAGTTTCTTAAAACACAACCCAAAAAAACTAAAAATAGGCATAATGCATCATTGAAGCATTGAAATTGAATTTCATAACGCAATGATGCATTATGTTTCAAAAATATTTTGCAATATTTTTCAATTTCAATTTTATTGAAATTCCATATGATGGAAATTCTCTCCTATGTTTTCATGTACAAAAAGAACCAATCTATATAGTGAACAATGAGCTAAGATAGAAAAGTAGCCAATCAATGTATACCATGTGATACCAGCATCCTTATAATAAATGCAAAAGCAGGTTCTGAATGACTTTCTTACAATGTTGTAATGTGGCCTGCTGATTTAAGCCTTCATGCCAATCATAATAAATTGGCTTAGTTTTCCATGACCTAGATTATTCCAAGGACATTATTTGGATTATAAAGACTTAAAAAGACTTTAGTGGTTCTTGAATTGTGGTTTCCAGACCAGTAACATGAACATGACCTGGGAACTTATTAGACATGCACATTTGGGGTGGGTTTCCACCTCAACTATTCTGAATCAGAAACTCTAAGGGAGTGAGGCCCAGCAATCTGTAATACTTCCAGGTGATTCAGACACATGCTCAGGTTTGAGAAACATCACTTTCCACAATATTCTCTATGTACTTTTTATAGGTTGTTTTTGTTTTGTTTTGTTTGTTTGTTTTTGAGATGGAGTCTCACTCTGTTGCCCACACTGGAGTGCAGTGGCACGATCTCAGCTCACTGCAACCTCCATCTCCCGGGTTCATGCCATTCTCCTGCCTCAGCCTCCCGAGTAGCTGGGACTACAGGCGCCCACCACCACGCCGGGCTAATTTTTTTGTGTTTTTAGTAAAGACAGGGTTTCACCGTGTTAGCCAGGATGGTCTCGATCTCCTGACCTCGTGATCCACCTGCCTTGGCCTCCCAAAGTGCTGGGATTACAGGCATGAGCCACTGTGCCCGGCCATGTATTGTTTTTTACTTTTTTTG
Source organism: Pan paniscus (assembly GCF_029289425.2). Taxonomy (NCBI): domain Eukaryota; kingdom Metazoa; phylum Chordata; class Mammalia; order Primates; family Hominidae; genus Pan; species Pan paniscus. Next base: position 152,139,576 of record NC_073255.2, on the reverse strand, counting down.
TTTGTTTGTTTGTTTGTTTTGTTTTGGTATGTATGTATTGGGAAACAAGACCAAATTCTTTGACAAAATCTTATTATCCAATTGGGGGCTTACCCAAGGATTTAGTTCCTTTCTCTTATTCCTTCAACTGGTATCTTTCTAGCAACTTCCCTTTTGAACAGCAACTCCACTGGAAAGAAATAAATGTAAAATTAGACAAGATACAATTGTTAATTTGAACACACCTATTACCAATATTTAATGAGTTCAGATACTTTAGTTAGCAAGGCATGTGTCCACCTGAAGTTTACAATCTAGCACAAAGATAGAATTTTCAGCATATTTTTTTCAGTGACTTGAGGAAGAATGTTATTCTCTTATCATTCCTGTTCTCTTATCAAGAATAGTCAGTAGTAATGTAGTATTATTCCATAGTGTGCATAAGCCAATTTACTACTCCCAGAGTAAAACTGAAGTAATTTTAAGCAAGACTTTATTTGGTGCAAGAGAATAATTGGGAGAACCTTTTCATCAAGTATCTCATTAAGTTTTATCAAACAACCTTTGATTATCACTTTCTTTCTGGCATATATATATGTGTGTGTATATATATGCCAGAAACATATATATATATATATATATATATATATATATATATATATATATTTCTGAATCACCTGGAAATATTACATACACACACACATACACACACACACATATATATATACACACATATATATGCCAGAAGTTATATATGTATATAACTTGACAAAGAAAAAAAATCACTTTTGGCTTTCTCTTGTGCAAGTCTCTACATTAAGACTTATATTCAGTATTTGGGGTTTGGATCACGTTATCCAAGATCCTAATTTTACATATGAGCAAACTGAAGTCTATGTGAGGACCCCATGAGAAGGCAGCCATGTACTAGCCAAGAAGAGAGCCCTCACCAGAAACCAACCATTCCGGCACAGTGATCTTGAACTCCCCAGCCTCCAGAACTGTGAAAAAACTTAATTCATTCTGTTTAAGCTAACCCTGTCTATGGTGTTTTGTTCTCATAGCTGAATCTGAAAATAACTTTTAAAACACCTATGTATAGCCTTTTAGAATTTAGAAGGACTTTTTTAGCGCTTTACAGTTTTATGACACAGGTTTTAATTTACTAGTTTCTAATAAATGAAGCAATTTTTGGCGGCTATGTTTCAAATAATAAGACACACTAGATATCCTGACAGGTCTTCTTCCCATTATGGAATAATCAGACCTTGCATAAAATATAACATATGTGGTATGCCTGAGCTTATGGGTAATAAAGAAAAGCCTGATGTTCCCAGCGCCATGACCACTATCATCACGTAAACTGAAACTCAAATGGTGAACAATACACATGCACTGAAGGTGAGTTTACACAGAGGGCGAATGTTAATATCAGCATCAAGAGCTATCATGGAAGAGAGGGGGACTAAAACTGAGGCATTGAATTAAGCCATGAAAGGATTATATTGATTCTAGGAATGCAGCTCCTTTTGGTTCTGAGGAGTAACAAAATTACAAGCTCTCTGGAGAAAAACATCCTACTTATAGACCCCATAATTTTCTGTAGATTAAAATCAATTACATATGAACTCTCAATTATCGGCCAATGTGTAATGTATTCACACAGCAGAATATTTTATAGCAGGGTTTGGCAAACTTTTTTCTATAAAGGGTCAGATATTAAATAGCTTAAGCTTTGTGGGTCACATACGGTCTCACATGTTTTTTACAACACTAACAATATAGAAATAATTCTTATCTCATGGGGCTTACAAAAACATATGGTTGTTTGGATTTAGTACATAGGTCAGATTTGGCCATAGGTCAGTGGGACATAGATTGCTAACCCCTGCTATATACATCATTGAAAACCAATGAACGTAAGTAATCAGCCTAAACGTAAGTAACACGGTAACACAGTAAGACCCCATATCTACAAAAAAATATTTAACACAGTAAGACCCTATATCTACAAAAAAAAACCAACACAGTAGGACCCCATATCTACAAAAATAAAAATAAAAATTAGGCGAGCGAAGTGGTGTGCATACACCTGTAGTCCTAGCTACTAAGGAAGCTGAGGTGAGAGAATGACTTGAGCCTAGGAATTGGAGGCTGTGGTGAGCTAGGATCTCACAACTTCACTCCAGCCTGGGTGACAGAACAAGACCCTATCTCTAAAAAGCATATATAAATAAATTAATCAATAATTAATGTTTAAAAAGAATTAGAAATACAAACCCAAAATTCAGTATAGTTATTTCTTCTCAAGGGGGGGAAATAAATGCGAACACATAAGTAGATGAAATACTCTCAGTAATATTCTAGATCTTAAATTGGGTGGTAGAATCATGGGGATCTTTTTCTATTATGTTTCATAACTCATATAGATGCTTCACACATTTTTATATTTCAAATTTTATATCATTGGAAATATCACTGTATCTCTAAATGATTTAATTTTATAAAAGTAATTTTATTCTTAGTAGTCAGGTCACTGGCTCTCCATGACATCATACTTCTCACTGCTAAAAGAACAGTCATGGAAACTTTCAGGAGAAATACATGAATAAATTAATTGAGACAGACTTACATAAGTAATTATGAATCCCTTTCACATATATAAATATTGTATATGTACATGTGGCCATAAAAAATTTAAAATTTGAAATACTGGATAAAGTAATCTATTTCCTGAAGTTTAAAACAGTTCATAAGATTATGTTTATATGACTCAAAGACAAAGGTTCAATGGCTATATTGTACAGCAGGAATAGTTATAACGTCTGTCAACCGTATGTATGTATTTTCTAAATACACACATTACGCAAAGAAATTACAAAACCTCAAAACTATAGTTCACCTAAAATAAATATGGCATTGTATACAGGGTGTTGGCTTGGTGCTAAGTAATTATGGGAAATAACGTGAATGTGATCCTTAAGTTACACAGGCTTATATCAGATTTCTGCAAAAATCATATAAAATTCCTTTTTCTAAGGGTCTGCAGGGGAAACACAGAATATTAATTTTCATGGTGTTCCATTCCAGTATTTCTTTAAGAATTATATGTCTGGATAAGGCAGTTACTACATACTAGCATTAATATAGTTGAAAACATTTCATGAATTGAATGAGAATATTTCCATCCAAAAAGTGCCAAATAACAGGTCACCTCAAGTGAATGGAGAAAGGTGTAATTATGGGTACATTTAATACCTGTAATGAATTGAAACTTTGAAAGCTTACCATTGTTTATATGTCATATACTGGTTATAAATAAATTTTTTAAAGGTATAGCACAAAGAGAACATTAAAACTTCAAAGATGTTATACTATATATATATATGTACTGTATTTGTTATACTATGACGACATACTATATTATTCAGTTATATTCAATCTTGACTGCGAAGCAAAATATATTTGCCTAACCTGAAATTATGGATTTTTATTTTCTTTTCTCTTCAAATTATTTGGATTTAAGCTAGCATTTATAACTAACAAAGTCTGATAGATGATCAGATAAAGACTAAGAAAAAATTCACATGCTATAAGTTAAGATATGAATTGATGGAGAAAAAAACACCACTCCGTAATAAGTTGAGGTGATAAAAATGTTCACTAAGATTTCATGGAAAAAGTGAAGTAATACTACTTTATGTTACTCAGATAAACTAAAAATAGTTCACAAGCAATGTTTTAACTTTTAAAAAATGTAAAAATAAACTTTTGGCCAATGTCATAGATCCCCAAAGACAAATTTTTAGAAGTTTAAGCACCAACGATATTTAAGTTGGAATGAATAGCACTGTTACTGTCTTTCAAGTCACAATAAAAACCTATGTAATAAACCCTGAATTTTCAACCATTTTAATGAATTTGCTTGTTATTGATTATGTTGACCATTGCCAAGGATACTAAAGCAAATAAGCTTTTTAAATGTACTTATTCATTCATTCACTAGAAAACAAGATGTAGCAATTACATACTAAATATTGGTCAAAATAAGTGAAAAGTTAATAGAATCTTTTTCTATTTTTCTTTTCTTTTTTTTCTTTTTTTTAGAAAGAGTCTCCCTCAGTCACCCAGGCTGGAGTGCAGTAGCCAAGCGTAGCTCACTGCAGCCTCAAAAGTCCTGAGCTCAAGTCATTCTCCCACTTCAGCCTCTGAAGTAGGTGGATTACAGGCGTGCACCACCAGAGAAGGCTTAAACCATATAATCTTCAGAATCACATTGTCTGCTGAAATAATATGCTCTTAAAACCTAATTTGCTTTCATTGCAGTAATAAGCAAAAAACTGTTAGTTGTACTATAAATACTTTTAAATTAAAATATTGTTTCACTTTTGTAATAGCCAGGTTTATTTTCTCAACATTTTCCAACCTAGATCATCAAAACAGCACCTTTTTGTCATACCTTAACCATCTTATTTTGTTTCTTTTCATGGACATATTTGTAGTAAATATTTCTAAGTATTATATGCAATATTTTGTTTAGAAAATTGATGCATGCTCAGTGTAGAGAAATTAGTAAACAATGAAGTATAAATAAGCATTAAATATTCATATTTCCACTACAAATAAATGATCTCTGTTAATATTTTGGCATGACTTCTAATCTGGTTTGGCTGCATCCACACCCAAATCTCATCTTGAATTCCCACATGTTGTGGGAGGGACCTGGTAGGAGATGATTGAATCATTGGGGCGGGTCTTTCCCATGCTGTTCTTGTGATAGTGAATAAGTCTCAGAAGATATGATGGTTTTATAAGAGGGAGTTTCCCTGAACAAACTCTCTCATTGCCGGATGCCATCCATGTAAGATGTGACTTGCTCCTCCTTGCCTTCCACCACGATTGTGAGGCCTCCCCAGCCACATGGAACTGTAAGTCCACTAAACCTCTTTCTTTTGTAAATTGCCCAGTCTCAGGTATGTCTTTATCAGCAGCATGAAAATGAACTAATACACCTTCTTTGAGACACAGATTTAGATATAAGCATGGGTCCAGGTATGAATATAGGTTAATAGGTAAATAGATATGTCTGAAGCAGGCAGTAAGGATACTCTTGCATGCCTGAGAAACTATAACCAATGGCTACAAAGAAGCATTTAGAAAAATGCTTAGATGCTGAAAAGTAATATGTGAGTATATGTAGGGTATATGAATCATGGTGATTATAATTATTTCCCAGCACCTTCTACTCCAAGTGTGGTCCACAGGCGGGTGTCATCAGCATTACCTAGGAGCTTGTCAGAGATGCAGAATGTCTCATTTCTTGCATATGAATCAGAATCTGCATTTTAACAATATTCTACTGATTTTCATATTAAAATTAAAATTTGATTCTCACATTAAAATTTGAGAAGCACTGGCTGGGCGCAGTGGCTCACACCTGTAATCTCAACACTTTGGGAGGCTGAGGCAGGCAGATCACGAGGTCAGGAGTTCGAGACTAGCCTGACCAACATGGTGAAACCCTGTCTCTACTAAAAATACAAAAATTAGCTGGGTGTGGTGGCGCACACCTGTAATCCCAGCTACTTGGGAGGTTGCAGTAAGCCAAGGTCGCACCATTGAACTCCAGCCTGGATGACAGAGTGAGACTCCATCTCAAAAAAAAAAGAAAAATTTTGAGAAGCACCACCCTAGATGCTTTGCGAGCCATATACAGCAAGTAGAGGTGGTGTATTAACATCAAACTTTTGGTTAGGCACAATAGGCACAAGTGTTTAAGAGCCCACAATACCTTAAGGGACTCATGAAATAGTTTTAATTTCTTTTAAAATCAAAATTTAAAAATAAACTTTTATATGGAAGAAAGTATTTTAATATGTAATCTTAGTATATTTCATCTTTATTTCAGTGCAACTCTAAAATACAATTTTAATATGTTTCTTTGTGGAGGAAGGGGCCCAGGAAAGCAAAAATTCCTAGCGCCCACAGAAGTCATAATATTACCTCGTGACAAATAACAAAACACCCCCCAAAATGAAGGAAATCCTGGGCAGCTGTCTCAGTGACATCTCCTGTTTTATCTCTGTCATTAACTGTTAGATCTACTTTTCAGAAAGAATTACAGATCCCCCCCCAAAAAACACCTTACTATAAATCAATCATTTGTATGCAATTTATATGCCTACTAATGTCCATAAATGTTCATTTTAAAAGAAAACCTATTGTACTTACTTTTAAAATGTCTTCTGTTTTTAAATTTGCATGATTTCACAGGTATTTTCAAATGCCAATAAACATTTCTCTAGCTGGGTTTTAATGACCACATTAAATTTCATGGTATAAAATATAAACTTCTAGTGAATTAGTTTCCACTTGTTGCTACTATGAGTAACACTATGATAAATAAATATCCTTGTCGCAAATCCATGATTATTTTCTTCAGCGAAATTCCTAAAGTGAAATTACTATATATACTTTTTAAACATGTATAGCTTTGGCTAACTTTCAATTTTGATAGTTTCAAACTTATAGAAAAGTTGCAGGAACCATGCAAGGAGCTCCTCCATTCCCTTTCCCTAGATACGTCAGTTTTGCCCCGTGCCCCATTTGCTTTGTGTTCTGAATTTTCTGTCTTGCTCTCTTTCTTTCTCTCTCTCTCTTTCTCCATCTGTCTATCTCTATCTGTATCTCTCTCTTCATCTCCCTCTTTCCCACAACCATTTGAGAGTAAGTTGATACAAATTTGTCCCTTAGCCACTGAATGAATATTTGGTGTGTTTTTCCCCAAAGCAAAGATGCTGTGTTATACGACCACGTGAACACAATTATGAAAATCAGGGAATTAACACGGGCATACTGCTATTATCTGTTGCACACTCCATACTTCAGTGTAGCCAACTGTGCTGTCAATGTTCTTTAGAGGTCCCCACTGCCATCTCCCACCTCCTCACCCCAGAATCCATTTCAGGATTCACATCACATTTGTTGTTATTCAGTCACCTTTAGTCTGGAACAGCTCCACATTGTTATCCTTGTTCTGGACAATTTTTGGTTAGTTTTTGTTTCAAATTTTTGTGGGCACATAGTAGGTGTATATATTTATGGGGTACATGAGATGTTTTGATACAGACATGCAATGTGAAATAAGCACATCATGGGGAATGGACATTTTATGGTATTGATATTTATTACAAAATAACTCTTTAAATAATATTGCTTCTTATGAGAGGAAGCATATAAGCATGTCCATTTCTTCATATTTTTAAAACATTAATATTCTTTTTCAGCTTTCTCATCTGATAACCACAATATACATTTTGTTTTTCTTTAAATATTCATTTCCTAGATTACTAGTGAAGCTGAATATTTTTTCTTTTCACATTATTCTTTCATGTCTTTTGCGTATTCTTCTATTTGAGACTTTGTCTTTTTAATTGATTTATAGATATTTTTCATTCTTTATATAATAAAGATGCTACCCTTTTGCCGACAAATATTTTTCCCTGGGTCATTCATGGTGCATGATAAAGAGAAGCTTTTCATTTGTATGTAGTGTTATATTATCAGTATTTCTTACTGATGCTTTTGCCTTTGGAATTGGGCTTGACAAAACCTTTCCTACTCATTATATCAATATCCTTCTAAATTTTCAACTAATTATTTTATTACCTGTTTTACATTTACTTTTGAGCATTATAAAGTATATTTTTGTACCTAACTTACATTTTCAAAAAATGTAATTAATTATTGCCACAGATTTGGAATGTCAACTTTAAATTATATTAATCATACTAAATACTGAACAAAATAAATTTGCATCCAAATTCAATATTTTAGAAGAAACAGGAATAATAGAACTTTACACCAGAAGAAATCATAGGATATAATTTATTAATGAAGATAAAGGAAAACGTGTGTTTGATGATTCAAAACAGAAAATAATTTTCCTTTTTAAAAAGGGATTAAAAATTGTATTTTGTTGTTTTGTTCTGGGTCTGTTAAGCTGGGGCCTCACACATAAAACTGTAGTAATATATATAACCATCTGGAGAATATTTTTTAATAAAGGGAAAGAGACAATTTTGTTATTTACATTTTAAATAGACCATATAGAAATTAGCTTATTTGTCAATTTATTTTTACCTCCAAATCCCCTGACTTAAAATTTTGATCTTTAAGAGGAGAAATATCTCCAACATCAATTAAAAAGATATCTAATACATTTGGACTGCAGCCTACTAACCATGTACCCCTTATATTACATAAGATGGCACATTCATTGCCAAACATACGTTTTATAAATTAAACAAATTTTATTATAAAGCTGTTTAATGAAACTAGCAAATTTAGACTTGTTTAAATGTCAGTAAAATATTAAGTACCATATGTTCTCTGCCAAGTAGTTTTTGGAAGCACATGAAATTAATTGTTAAACAAGAGAATTTATCGACTTAAAGTACTTCACAATCAATGTTATCATTTAATGCATCTTTTGGCAATTATTAAACCCTAGGGAACAGCATGAATATCCTTATCAAGTCCGGAAAGACACTAATGGGGAGGAGAATGGACTGTCGCTTGCATTTACATGTGGGCATGAGCTCAGAGAAAAGTGAAGGAAAAAAACACCATAAAAATGCCCTCAGGCTCAATGCCCAGGACAGATATATTGCACAGCCACCAGAGTTTCCAACAGCACCATTTCCTTCATTAATCTGGTGTTTTATTCCTCTTCTTTTTTTTAATTTTTGGATGCTTTTCAATTTTTAAGATAGCTAGAATTCTTTTTTACATCTATATGCATTATTTACTGCTGAGATGATTAGTTCATATCCATGATTAATAAGAATGTCCTATTAAGAACTTAATATGGTTAAAAGTGTGTGAAAAGATTCAGGTTGGTTAAATTTATAAGTTATTAATGATAATAACATAAGAGTTATTAAGCACTATTATTGCCAGGCACTGTTCTAAGCATTTTACAATTATTATTTTATTTCTCCAAGCTATCATATGAGGTATTTACTTAGTTTTGTCTCTATTTTACAGATGAGGAGACTGAGCAAAGAAGAAGTTCAATAACCATTTTATTTTTAAAACTTCATGGAAAACTGAAATATGTACTTCTCTGACTTGGGAAATGTAGTTATTAAATATAATTGTAATTTTTTAAGTCTCAAGATCATAAATACCTCTGTTTTTAACATAAATGATACTCATACTATTATAGGTATCAGCAGGCAAATAATTAAATTTGGAGTTTTGTTTGTTTTATCTTTGTTTTGTTTTTAGTTTTGAAGTTTGAGTGAATATCTGGTTGAACTCTTGGTCTAAAAATCTGATTGAAAGAGAAAAAGCTATTTAGATACTTGATGAATCTGCATAATCAGTTTCCAGTAAATCTATTAGGTTGACGCAAACATAATTGTGGGTTTTGCCATTAAAAGTAATGGCAGGCCAGGTGCAGTACACACCTGTAATCCCAGCACTTTGGGAGACAGAGGCAGGTGGATCACCTGAGGTCAGAAGTTCAAAACCAGCCTGGCCAACATGGTGAAACCCCATCTCTCCTAAAAATACAAAAAATTAGTGATGCATGGTGGCAGGCACCTGTAATCCCAGCTACTCGGGAGGCTGAGGAAAGAAAATCGCTTGAACCCGGGAGGCAGAGGTTGTGGTGAGCCGAGTTTGTGCCATTGCACTCCAGCCTGGGCAACAAAAGCAAAACTCCATCTCAAAAAAAAAAAAAAAAAATTTAATGGCAAAAACAGCAATTACGTTTGCACCTATCTAATAGGTGAGGCAACTTTTTTTGAATAAGGACTAGAAGACTGCACATAGTGTAGAGGATGGAGCGAGGAGCTGGAGTCCCGGTGCACTGTGAAGGATGTAAATGGAAGGGGTAAGAATGTTTCCCAGTAACAACCTGAAACATAGGGATTGTGCCAAAAAATACTTTCTCCTATATTCTATTTCTACCATTAATCACATTCACACCATCTCCTCCTCATACCATCTCATCCTAACAAGCAATATGAGATGCTTTTCTTCCAGAAGTCTCGGATGTCTTCATAAAACCATAAGGAAGGGCCATGGCTGATTGTTTAACCAAAAGTGTATGATTGTAAGAGTTTGAAACAGTCATTAACACAAAGTTAAATAGCCTAGTATGCGGGTTTTGCAGCTAACCTTAATATTTGATCCAATGTTTTACATTATTACCACATGACATAGGTGATATTGTAAAGTGTTTCTGTGAAAGCCATAGCAGGGTTATATTATTTCACTGGTAGAATCACAAAGTTTGGGCTTTTTAGCACTGCATTTACTGTAATTAAGCTAAGTAAGAAATATATAGTTTAAAACAAGGAAGGTTTTTGTATTAGTCCATTTTCACACTGCTGATAAAGACCTACGCGAGACTGTGTTATTTACAAAAAAATGAAGTTTAATAATTTACAGTTCCACATGGCTGGGGAGGCCTCACAATCATGGTGGAAGGCAAGGAGGAGCAAGTCACATCTTAAATGGATAGTGGCAGGCAAAGAAAAATATTGGGCAGGGAAACTGCTCTTTATAATATTGTCAGATTTTGTTTATTCACAAGAGCATGGGAAACACCTGCCCCCATGATTCAATTACCTCCCGCTGGGTAACTCCCACAACACATGGGAATTCAAGATGAGATTTGGGAGGGGACACAGCCAAACCATATTATTCTGCCCCTGGCCCCTCCCAAATCTTATGTCCTTAGATTTCAAAACCAATCATGCCTTCCCAACGGTCCCTCCAAAATCTTAAACCATTTCAGCATTAATTCAAAAGTCCATAGTCCAACATCTCATTTTGAGACAAGGCAAGTTCCTTCTGCCTATGAGCCTGTAAAACCAAAAACAAGCTAGATATTTCCTAGATACAATGAGGGTACAGGCATTTGATAAATGCATCCATTCTAGATGGGAGAAATTGGCCAAAACAAAAGGGCTACAGGCCATCCATGCAAGTCCAAAATCCAGCGGGGCAGTCAAATCTTAAAGGTCCAAAATGATCTCCTTTGACTCCCCTATCTCACATCCAGGTCACATTGAAGCAAGAGGTGGGATCCCATGGTCTTTGGCAGCTGCACCCCTGTGGCTTTGCAGGGTACAGCCTCCCTCCCCGCTGCTTTAACAGGCTGGCATTGAGTGTCTGTAGCTTTTCCAGGCGCACCTTGCAAGCTGTCAGTGGATCTACTGTTCTGGGGTCTGGAGAATAGAGGCCCACTTCTCACAGCTCCACTAGGTGGTGTCCCAGTAGAGACTCTGTGTGGGGCTCTGACCCCACACTTCCCTTCTGTACTGCCCTAGTACAGGTTTCCCATGAGAGCCCTGCCCCTGCAGCAAATTACTGCCTGGACATCCAGGCATTTCCATACATCCTCTGAAATCTAGGCAGAGGTTTCTAAACCCCAGTTCTTTACTTCTGTGTACTTGCAGGCTCAACACCACGTGGAAGTTGCCAAGACTTGGGGCTTGCATCCTCTGAAGCCATGACCCAAGGTCTACATTGGCCCCTCTCAGCCACGACTGGAGCTGCTGAGATGCAGGGCACCAAGTCCCTAGGCTGCACACAGCGTGGGGATCCTGGACCTGACCCATGAAACCACTTTTTCTCCTAGAGCTCAGCTCCTATGATGGGAGAAGCTGCCTTGAAGACTTCTGACATGCCCTGGAGATACTTTCTCCATTGTCTTGGTGATTAACATTTGGCTCCTCATTACTTATGCAAATTTCTGCAGCTGGCTTGAAATTCTCTTCAGAAAACGGGTTTTTCTTTTCTATCACATTGTCAGGCTGCAAATTTTCTGAACTTTTATACTTGGCTTCCTTTATAAAACTGAATGTCATTAACAGCACCCAAGTCACTTTGCTGCATATATATTTCTTCCACTAGATACCCTAAATCATCTCTCTGAAGTTCAGTTCCACAAATCTCTAAGGCAGGGGCAAAATGCTCTCTTTGCTAAAACATAACAAGTGTCACCTTTTGTCTGGTTTCCAAGTAGTTCCTCATCTCCATTTGAGACCATGTCAGCCTGGACTTTACTGTCCATATCGCTACCAGGCTTTTGGTCAAAGCCATTCAACAAGTCTCTGGGAAGTTCCAAACTTTCCCACATTGTCCTGTCTTCTGAGCCTTCCAAGCTGCTCCTACCTCTTACCCAGTTCCAAAGTCAATTCTACATTTTCAGGTAACTTTTCAGCAATGCCCCACTCTATGGGTACCAATTTACTATATTAGTCTGTTTTCACATTGCTGATGAAGACATACCAAAGACTGGGCAATTTACAAAAGAAAGAGGTTTAATGACTTACACTTCCACATGGCTGAGGAGGCCTCACAATCATGGCAGAAGGCAGGGAGGAGCAAGTTACATCTTGCATGGATGGCGGCAGGTAAAGAGAGAGATTGGGCAAGGAAACTCAACATTATAATACTGTCAGATCTCATGAGACTTATTCGCTATCACAAGAACAGCACAGGAAAGACCTGCTTTCATAATTCAATTACCTTCCACTGCGTCCCTCCCCTAATACATTGAAATTCAAGATGAGATTTGGGTGGGGACACAGCCAAACCATATCAGTTTTGTACAGACCAAAGGAAACTATGGAGTTTAGTGAGATAGTGAGGTAACAGAAAAGTCTCCTTTAGCTCATCCTACCTCTCACTGAAAGACCCATATATCCCCTTTTTGTTAATGCTCTGCATATGAATGCTAAAAGGTGAATAATATGTTAGGGAAGAAAAAAGAAAAATGGAAAGAACTAACATTGGCTGAGCACCTGGTACAGGTCACACCAAGGAACTGTGAAGATCTGTAGCAGACCTCACAATAACCTGTAAGGAAGATGGTGTTATCTCTATGATAGAGGAAATGAAAATAAACATCATGAAGTAAAATAACTTGTAAGTTACTATGAATTGTAAGTTTACACTACTGTTAGGTAGTAGATACAGGATTCAAACTTGGGTCTTTTTGCATTCTAAGTTTATATATAGATGTTATCTTTAGTGCTGTAGATTAAATAATTTATCAATTATTTGCTAAATTAGCAAATATATGGAATTACTGGAATTAGCTACCTAGCAAAACCCAGCAAAAAAGGGTCATGGACAAAACTGATACATTTTGGTCACTACAGTATTTTAAAAATACAAAGAGAGAGGAGGTGAGAAAGCAGTAGGGTTACTATTGAGTATTGGAAGGAAAAAGAAATAGTCAAAGGAGCAAAAAATGTGAGAGATAAACGTTGTCTCAACAACTTTGTCTATGGGTTGTCATAAGAAAATGTTTGCCGTGAGCTAAGCGAAACTGGAATAAAATAACATATATGAAAGCATCTAGCATCAAGACTGTCAAATAGATGGTACTTAAATAATACTTTTCTCCTCTGAGAAACTGTTTTCATCTGACTCTACTGTCATTTTGTGCCTCTGATCCTGCACCTATATTGCTCATTCTTTTTCCATTTGTATTTCCAGAAGGTAGTATTATGCAGAGGAAAACCATGAGCTATGGAGTCACAGAAAACCAACTGTGACTCTGTGACTTACTGTGTGGTACTTACTGTGGCTATGTGGCTTTGGACAAGTTATGTGACTGCTCTGAGTCTCAGACATGTTTTCTGATTTGATCTACATAGCCCAAGTCTCCAATTATAAAGTGATGAATCTTCTGTTTACTCTCTTCCTTAAGTTCTAGGGCAGTGGTATCCAATCTGACATGCATCAGATTCACGTACAGAACTTTAAAAATACATATGTCTGTGCCCCACTCTAGACCAGCATTGTCTAATACAAATATGAGGCCAGCTACATATGTAATTTTAAATTTGCTAGTCCCCCCCACATTGCTAAAGTGAAAATAAATAGGTTAAATTTATTTCAATGATATATTTTATTTAACCCAATACATTAAAAACAGTATTTTTCAATATACAAAAGTTATTACAAATAATATTTTATATTCTTTTTGTTCTCAGTCTTTTAAAATCATCTCAGTTCAGGCTAGCCACATCTCAAGTACTCAATAGTCGAAAATGGCCAGTGGTGCCCATATTGGACAGTGCAATCCTAGATCTCTGTCTTGTTCTGGCATTATTTTGGGGAAGTGACTACTGTTTTGAGCCTAGTACAGTTGGAGAGACATATGCTATTCCAAATCTCTGTCCTTTCAACCTTTCTAAAGAAGCTGTTATGAATCTCTCTCTTTAAAAAATGTTATTCTAATTTTATCTGGAATGCCAAGGCATCTCAATTCAACTTTGATTCATACATACTATACAAATGAACAAAACTCTATAATCCCATAAAATAAAATACATTGTTAATTCTATACATTTTCTAAGGTTTTTGATTTTTGGTGTTTTTGTTGTTGCCTTACATGTCCATTTTCTTTCAAAATTATCTTTGTTGCAGGAATGAATAATTGAATTAAATGATTGTTGAATTCAACTATTGAAATGATTCTAAAATTCTCATCCTGCAATGCTAGAAAAGATGTCCCCCAACATATTCTGTTCTATGGGAGTGGGAAGACTATATAACCTTTTATCAGCTTAATTACAAAGTCCATTTAAACAGAACTCCCTGGGAACTGTAGGGTTTTAATCTTTATGGTGTACAATTATCTTTACCCAGTAAGTGCATGAAATAAACTACACTGTTCCTGATTCTCATTTCAAATTTTAAAAAACATGTTGTGAGAGATAAATATAGCATGTGAGCAAACATGGCTTGCTGCTCAATTGTTCAAAAATGTATCCACACAAACAAATGTTGGGGTAATTATTAATGCTAAAAATATGTGAAGTTGCAGTGACTGTGCACTTGAAGTCTAGTATGTGTCATTTGTTTTATTCATGATAAACAGATCATTTAGATGGAAAATCCCATCTGCTTAGATATATCTCTTATTATTTATGAGAACCATGTTTAGGAATGCAGGCAGCACATGTGCATAATTAATCCTGAAGAGAATTAGACATTGTTTGATTCACAGCTGAATGCAATTAGCATTAGGAAGTTTACATATGTTGGCAATAACACAGATTAGCAACTAAAGTGCTTGTTAAAAAATTTAACCTGAGGCTGCTGGAGCAGACCTCTCTTAATGATGCTTTAAATGTTGTTGATGAAGTAATAATCAATTTTGTTTTATAAATAGTAAATCAAGAATTTAGGTCTAATTAACAGTGCTACAGATCACTTCACTTACATATCAGATGTACTTGTGATATGTACTATGAACTTTCTTTGAATCTCATGTGCAAACAGTTGTTATGGAGCAGACATGATCCTTTCTAGAAAAAAAAATTCTATTTTCTAGCTAGGGAAGGGTGACTATCTGCCTTTCAGAAGGACTCATCTAGAGGTGTTTAGCATGAGAATTCTGTCTTTGTCTCTTTGCTGCTTTTAATTGTGGGAGAAACAACGTCCTCTCCTTCACAAGCAGAGCCATTAGCCAGCTTACAGACTGTGAAACAGAGTCATCTAATGGGGAGGGAGGAGAGAATGGAAATGATGAAAATGAGGCCAAAAGTAAAATTGAGCTGTAATTGTTTGCACTTCAACTTTGAGAAGTTCACCATTAATTAAAATGTTTCTGCATCACTCACCACCAGACTGGCAAGAAGGAGGTAAGGCTGTGAGAGAGGCAGCCCTGGTGCCTTTCAGAAAGCAAGCAAGGCCTTTTAGCAAATATCTCCAGTACACAACTGCAGCAGAATCACGGGGAGGCAGTCAGGCACATTCTCCTGTGACGTTACTCACACAGCCCTTATTTGTGTTTTTGACTTTTCCTGTGCCTCATTATAAATTAGCATTATACATTTTCAGAATCGATGGGAATAGAGACGCCATTTATTCAGGAAACATTTACCACATTTCATAGAGTCTAAGTCTCACATTTATTTTTTCATACTTTAGCATCTCTGAAATGTAAGATGCAGTGATAACCATCTCAGAGTTAATTGGCAATATTTTTTCTTTAGTACATAAATAATGATAACAGCATCTTAGATCCAATTATTAGTCCATTATTATTAAATATATAATTCTTAAATATTAAGTTAAATAATATTACATATTATTAGATATTACTCAGTTATCATAAATGCCTTTTCTGTGCCAACCAGCGTGCTAGGGATGAGGAATAAATGAGAAGATATAATATGATGTGAGAAAGGTTATAATAAAGGTATGTACAAACAGAATGCTTGCAACTGAAACTGCAGAAACTTCATTTACTTGGGGCTCAACAGGTATGTGCACATGAGATTTTGTAACAGGTCTGTCCATTTATAAAGAGTCATCATGATAGTGACTCTTGAGTGATAAGCAATGACAGCAGACAATTCTAGAATGGAAGCTCTATGTGGGCAGGAACTTTTTAACTATTTGTTCACTGCTGAGCTCTCAACACTGAGAACCATGCTTGGCACATAGAAGTCACTCAGTAACTCCCTGTCGAATGAAGGAAGCCGCCCGTCCAGGAGTCGGCAATCTAGCCTGCCCATCTGTTTACTTATACCCTGTAAGCAAAGATAGTTTTTACATTTTTAATGGCTGGGGAAAAAATCAAGGGAGGAATCATATTTCATGACATAGTAAAATTACATAAAATTCAAATTCCCTTATCTATAAATTTTATTGGCACACATCCACATCTTTTCATTTGCATTTTGCCTGCGGCTATTTTCTTGTTACAACATCAGAGTTGAGTAGTTGTAAAAGGAACCTTGTGGCCCACAAATCCGAAAATAGCCAGATAGTAATGGCTGGCCATTTACAGAAAGTTTGCTGATCACTGGACTATGCTGTTGTCAGAGTGGCTATCATGAGATTATGTTCAATTCAGTTGTTCTCTGCCCTCACCAATTCCGTCACCATGGAATCCCCTACTGCTCCTCATCCCACTGGACCCAGAAACTTCTATACCATCACTGGTAACATACATGATGATACAGAAGAAAACCCAATCCTAGGCCCCCCCCAAAACCCCTTAAAATTGTCCCTTGACCCTCATAAAATTAAATTAATTTTGGCTCTCTTGGTAGAAATGCATAAGCTGAATTGTATATATTAAAGCTTAATGATAATACCTCCTGGTAATGATCAAATTTGGTACAACTTTAATCCATTTGGCTTCTATCCAAGAAGACCCATTAGAGAAAGAAAGTACCAGCTGAATTTCATTATAAAAATACTTTATATGTTATGTGTTCCTGAGACGTGAATCCAGAGAGTGTTATGCTTTTAATTAAAGATTATCAGTTTGAAAAATCCCCTTCTCTTTCCCATCTGCTCTGTGCTAGTTGATTTCACTTGTCCACTAGGAGTTGAGTGACTACAAAAGAATCACAAAGTATTGGCAGATGGGCAGGGAGCCAGCACAGTCTGAGGGTGTCTGAGATCACAGCTATGTTGCCAATGAATCAGCAGTTCACACACAGTTCCACTGGATCCTGGTACAGTCACTGACAGTATGTAAAATGCAGCCTTCAATGGGGAGGAATGTAGGCACTGATAGAGAAAGCCTATGCATTTATTCTAAGGCTCTGAGTTATCTTCCTGCCTTCTCATCAGCAGAATCTGCTAGAAACAGGAGTTAATTTTTCTGCTTGCAAATGGAGGCACAAACTATTCCATTATTATTAACTCACTAATCTCTAGGCACCATGAGGATAGGGGCCGATTCCATCTTTTTCATGGCTCTTTGTATCCCCATCATAGGGGGATATAGCATAGTGTAGTGCTAAGCCAATACATCTTTCTTGACTAAAGAGATATCCCACACAGGCATTAGTATAGCTGGGTTTCCTTATAACTCTTTGCATCATGCAATTCTTTGCTATCTCTAGACAATATTTTGATATTATGGAGTCTTTTTTAATGCAGAGATAGATATAAATGTGTGGGAAAAAACTCCTTCAAAAAGTAAATGGGAGGGGGAAAGGGACAGTTGTGTAAAAAAATAATAAGAATCCAAGGTAATGTTACTCACTGGCCACTAGCTTATCATCCATTATTATTCCAGTATAAATTAGTAAGATCAGCATTCACTAAGAACATAGAGAAAAAACAGGATTGCAAAAACCTTTAAAGATTTGAATCAAGTATCAAAATATAGGGAATAGGGTACTGTCAACAGGCCAAATCTACAGTCCTTTATTGGGAAACTATTGAGTAAACAAAAGGCACTTGAAAGGAGATGCTAAAACTGAGAAGAGAGCTTGTTCCAGAGAGTACTAAGACCCCAGTATTCATTTCCCCCTTTAGTCTTTTCATTACTCGCGTGCGCACACACACACACACACACACAGTTTTAGCAAAAACAATCCAACTTGCTAGATATTTTCTAGCTTTATATTTTCTTTCTTTGTTAAGTGTGACCATATGTCTAAATTCTGGCCAAGGTGAGGTAGGCAGAGATGATATTTGCAAATTCTAAATCATCCCTTAAAGGAAGCTGCTTATCCTCCAGCACGTCTTTCTCCTTCTTGTGTGCAAGAAAAAGGGCACAGTGCTGGCAATCTGATGTATTAGTCTGCAAGGACTGCCATAACAAAATACCACAGACTGGGTGGCTTAAACAACAAAACAACAGGAATTTATTTTCTCACATTTCTAGAGGCTAGAAATCCAAAATCAAGGTGCCATCACATTTTGTTTCTTCTGTGGCCTCTCCTGCTGGTTTGCTGGTTTTGCTCTCTTCACATGGCCTCTTCTCTACACATACAGAGAAGAGAGATCTCTGTGTCTCTTCCTCTTCTTATAAGGCCACCACTCCTATAGGATTAAGGCCTCACCCTCATGACCTCATTGAAAGTTTGCGACTTCCCTGTAGGCCTTATCTCCAAATACATTCGCATTTGGGGTTAGGGCTTCAGTATATGAATGGGGGAAGGGACGCAGTGACTGCCAGCTTCAAGGATGTCCCCTAAGGTGGTGGCAGAGCACTGTAATGGAAGACATTTGTCCTGGGTGATTTTCTGAAGTAGAGCCATGTGACCTCTTTGGACTGCCTACCCCTCTCTTGACTGTGTGTGTCAGCCACTGGATTTCTGGATGCATTTGTTGCTGTAGCCATATCCTAACTAGTAAAGCTTAAAAGAGGAAATCCAAAATAAACTTTCTCTTGCTTCACAACTCTGTTTGGGGCAACTTTTTAAGAGAAAACAAAAAACTGAACAGGCCATCCATCCTCTTAACTGAATTTCTTCTTGAATGTGGTTTCACTTTATGCTTAATACTAATCTAAATATATCCAAATAGGCAAATGCTTAAATATCACGGTCTCATCTTTCACATAATAGCTCTCTAATCTGTGGCAGCCAGATTAATTTTAGTCTTTATATCAGTCCATTTTTACAATATAAAGAACTACCTGAGACTGGGTAATTTATAAAGAAAGAGGTTTAATTGGCTCACAGTTCTGCATGGTTAGGGAGGCCTCAGGAAACCTACAATCACGGCAGAAGGTGAAGGGGAAGCCAGGCACATAGTACATAGCATGGGAGAGACAGACGGAGAAGTAGGAAGCACCACACATTTATCAAACAACCAGATATCATGAGAACTCTATCAGAATAACAGCAAGGAGGAAGTCTGCCCCCATGACTCAATCACCTTCAATCAGGCCACTCCCCCAGCACATGGAAATTAAAATTAAAGATGAGATTTGGGTGGGGACACACAGCCAAACCATATCAGTCATACTTTGTAATAGATGTGAGGATACCAAAGGTAAAAATTCAGATATTGGTTTAATAATATTTCTACCAAATTCATGTTGCCAACTAGAAAGACAATGCTCATTTTATAAAGTATATATATTTATAAAAGTAGAATTTATGCATAAAATTTAAGCCTTACATGTTACTTACTTCTTCAGAATACTTAGCAAATAGGGAAGTACTGGGTTCCTTTTTGGGGTAATAAAATGGTCTCAAATTAGATGATGGCAATGGTTGGGAAACTCAGAACATATTAAAAACCAATGAACTGAATACTTCTTTTTCTTTCCAACTTTTATTCTAAGTTCAGGGGTACACATGGGTTGTTACATGGGTAAATTATGAATCACAGGGGTTTGGTGTACAGATTTTTTTATCACCCAGGTAGGAAGCATACTACCTGATAGGTATTTTTTGACCATCCCCCTCTTCCCAACTTCCACTCTCAAGGGGGACACTGTGTCTATTGTTTTTCTTTGTGTCCATGTATAATCAAAGTTTAGCTTAGTATAATGGCCTCCAGCTTCATCCATGTTGCTGCAAAGGACATAATTTTGTTTTTTTTAAATGACTGCATAGTATTCTGTGGTACATGTGCCACATTTTCTTTATCCAGTCCACCGCTGATGGCATTTAGATTGGCTCCCTGTGTTTGCTATTGTGAATAGTGCTGCAATGAATGTACACATGTGTGTGTTTCTATAGTAGAATGATTTATATTTTGGGGGTTGTATGCCCAGTAATGGGATTTCTGGGTCAAATAATAGTTCTGTTTTCAGTTATTTAAGAAATCTCCAAACTGCTTTCCATAGTGGCTGAACTAATTTACATTCCCATCAGCAGTGTCTAAGTGTTCCCTTTTCTCTGCAAGCCAGCATCTGTTATTTTTTAACTTTTTAATAGTAGCCATTCTGAATGGTGTGGGATGGTATCTCACTGCAGTTTTGATTTGCATTTCTCTAATGGTTAGTGATACTGAGCCTTTTTTATATGCTTGTTGGCCATATGTCTTCTTTTGAGAAGTGTCTTGAACTGTACACTTTAAATAGGTGAATTATATAGAATTTACATTGTATCTCAATAAGGTTTCTAAGAAAAATGTGGGGAAATTGGGAGGTGCATGGTCAAATACATTGAGTTATCTTAAATACTATATCCGCCCTTGGAAAATTTTTGAAGGCTATAAGATATCTGCCTTAAAAATATAACTTTAAATATTTATGTAACTTGCTATAGTTGGAATATGTGTCCCTTCCAAAACGCATGATGAAATTTAACCCCGAGTGTAGAAATATTGAAAGGAAGGGCATTTAAGAGGTGATAGAGTCATGAGGGCTCTGCCCCCATGAGTTAATGTATTAACGAGTTATCATGCAAGTGGCACTCTAAGAGGGGAAAGAGAGATGTGAGTATTCCTAGCCCCTTTGTCATGTGAGGCACTGCATCACCTTGGGACTCTGCAGAGCGTCTCCACCAGCAAGAATGCTCTCACTAGATTCAGCCCCTTGACCTTGGACTTCTCAACCTCCATAACTGTAAGAAGTAAGTTCCTTTTTTAAATAAATTACTCAGTTGCAGGTATTCTGTTATAAGCAACAGAAAACAGACTATGATGTAACTATATAGCATTGACTATTCAAGGTCTTCTTGAAGTTATTTAACCTTGAATCATGTTATTGCATAATCTTTTGCAGCAGAGTTGTATTCCTAGCTGTAAATAATTGAATACTCTGAATTCCTGCCATCCTGGTTTAAACAGAAAGGGGTATAAATGTTTCACACAACAAAGGCCAATGGTAGAAGGTTCTGGGCTGGCACAGCCGCTCAGTAAGAGAATCAGTGAGGCTCTTTCCATCTTCTACTCCACTCTTCTCAGCATGTAGTATTTTGTCATTTGGTTTGGTGACCCAGGTACCTATTTCCCTACTTTGCCCTCTAAGCATGAAGAAGAGATAAGTATTTTGCAGGAGATTCCACTTACCCTCCTTATACAGAGCTCTGTCATGTGGTCTCTCCTAACTGAAACAGACTGAGGAATCTAGAATTCAAGCTTTCCAGGCTGTATTCTATTAGAAGAAAACAGAGAAGATGATTGTTAATGGCTTTTGCTTCTGTAATTCAGAATCTTTAAGCCACCCTTTTAACTATTTAATATATATGTGTTGTATGTGTGTATATATATATGTTTATATTTATATATGTATGTATAACTGTGTATATGTGTATCTTTCTCACTTCTGCCTCAATTCACTTAATACTTTTTAACATATATGTGTTGTATATATGTGTGTGTGTGTGTGTATCCTTATCCCTTCCCCCTCAATTCACTCTAAATGAAATGCACTTACTCTTTCCCACAGGACACAGTTCCCAGGTCACACCCATTAACCATGTCCATCCTGAAGTCCAGAATTCCATGTGATGTGCAGCCTTCAGCATTAATATAACTAATAATTAACAAGTTATTTGCCTTCAATCAATCCCCAACAAGACTCCTTCAGGTGCAAATTCCCATCTTATTATCAGATTAAGTAATGATTAGTGCTGATTACCAAGTATGATGATACATATGCAAATTTTCATGGGGCAGCTTCTAATATACGAAGTGGACAGAATGCACAGTATTTATGTATATACATATGTGTTTATATACACACACACACACAGATACATTTTCCTTACTAATTTTAAAATCTAGTTTATGTCAATTTGCTCCTCAGTTCTACAAGGTACCCCAAATCCAAACAAACAACAACAACAACAACAAACAGAATTAAAGTGGAAATTAGAGCTTGAAGGAAGAAAAGTTGAATGAAAAACTTTCCAGCCTTACAACTACATTTCGTAGATAAACATGTGTAAAGAACACTAAGAAAGCCAAGTCAGCCTTTGCTCTGGTATACAGTCATTCTGGCAAAGCCCAGTAGCTTTGAGTATTTGGAAGAGGCATCTTCTGGCATGATGGGAGGAGTAGAGCATGATGAAAACTAGAGCAACAGCATGCCCAATGTTGTACCTCCCAGAAGTTACCAGGTTAGAGAGGCAGTCTCAGGAAGAAAATAGATACGTGGTGATGGGGGTCTCAAACCTACGTAATCTATTTTCTGCCTCCATTCGGATGACTCACACAGTGGACACACACACACACACACACACACACACACACTCCTTGTTTTTGTTTGCTGTTTTCCTAGGGGGGTTTGTATTAAAAATGGAGATGAATGTTATGACTTTCACTAAACCAATTGGTTTAATTGATCTCTTATATAGTTATTCTGAATTTGATACCTCTGAATGAGTGAAATTTTTACGTCTTTAGGGGAGATTCTTAGGATGATTTGTAGGAACTGTTATAATTCATATCTTTTTACCTATTCAGTTTGCCTTAACCTGTATGTTGATCCTTTTTTAAAGTTCCCTGAAGTGTTGGTGAAAGTCAAGGTGGAGACATCTTATACATTTCATAATTTCTATGGTTCACTTTATACTGAATTCCTCTTCAGTCTTCTACAGCTATACAGAACAATAGATTATTATTGTTCTTGATCTGTGGATACAGTTAAACTTTTCTCTTGGCTAACTAATCCAAGTTTCTTTGTTTAAACTTCCCTATTTCTCAGCCCTTTAACAGCTCTCATTGAGGTCCTCAGTTGATATAAATAGTCATTTTCACTTTTTTTCTCTGCCTGACTATTTGAAATAGTATTTCTAAGAAAAAATTAACATCACTTTAAATGGTTTTACACTATGTGCATTATAGGGTCTGAAGAAATATACTCCCAAGATTCAAAAAGACTAGTGATTACTTTTGAAAACTTAGGCTAAACTAAGTAGCTCCAGAAAATGGAATGAAATAAAACATGTAGGTTTTATTTGTCAGAACAAAATGATTTGCCGTGATAATTACAATTTGATAAGTCTATTGTGAGGCCCCTGGAGAGGGAAAAGAAACCCTACAGCTTATATTGGATAATAGAAACAAGAGCAATAAGCAGCATGGGATTTTATAGGGGGTCAAAGTCACTCAAACCCAAAGCCTTCCTTTCTTTAACAAAATGACAAAACTAGTAGACGAAGAAAAAGTATTTAGTTTAATGCACCTTTTTAGTCAGCTATAAAGCTTTCAATAAAGTTTTACCTCAAAATGAAATTCAAATTATCTTATGAAAAATAAGTATAACTGAAAACTTTTACCTAATAAAGTGCCCATCAAAGCTTCTGAAGCCTAATATCAAGCAAAGAAATATGAAAGTGGGCTTCCTTTAGCATTAACAGGCTACCTGTCCCACACCTTCAGGCTACTTCTCCCCCAGTGCTTTCCCTTCAAAAACCAGAGCTTTATTCTTTGGAGGAGAAAACACTAGAAGTGTTACAAAGTCCAGGATACCAGGCATACTGGAGAGTAGAGATGATTGTGGGTAGGGTTTAGAGTTCACGTGAAGCATGGTAAACCACTGCAGCTCTCTCCCCCAGCCTCCCAGAGTGCCTGCAGCCAATCTCACACCCATCTACCCCTCCCAGCTGCTCTCAAAAGATATCAAGAATTCTTCTCTGGAGAAAATAAAGAAGTTCAACAAAAAGATACATGGGCTCTGACATTCAGAGATATCCTCACATAAGTAGTCATGTTGAAAGTCTTTTCCAAATACCAAGAGATTTCAACTAGTTGTTTGCATGGTGTTTTTAAATTTGTAATTGCACCTTACTGTCAGTATGATGAACAGCTAAGGAACCCCCAATATTTAAATAAAGTCTCCAATATAAAATACAGAGCCCCACAAAATAGAGAATAAACTGGGAAAAAAAGACAGTATAAGGCACAAAAGAAAACTCTATTTTTAAAATTATAAACATTATTATTATTATCATCTTGATTGATGAGGGAAGATATGCACCTATAAGGAATGGGGTATTATAAGAAGAAATAATTGATAAGCAAGAAAGATTTATTAGAATTCAACATAGAATTACTAGAAAAAAATATCAGAAGGTTTGGATGATAGTATCAAGGAAATGTACCAGAAAATAGAAAATAGTAAATGATAAAAAACAGTAGGAGAAGAAAAAAATAGAGAATAAATCAAAGAGATACAAAACCCAAAACTAAAGAATAAAATAGATGTGACAAAATTATCAAAAATCAATTTAAGAACATTTCCTAGAGCTGACGGACATATGTCTCTAAATGGAAAGAGTCCACTGAGGGCTAAGCACAATGAAGAAAGACCCTCCAAGGCAGATTGTCATGAACTTTCAGGAATAGGGGGGTTAAAACAAGATTCGAAGAATGTTTTTAGAAGTAGATGTGAGTCATGGAGAAATGCTTAGAAGTAAGAATTGTATTGGAATAATTAAAAACAACCGTGAGTTCCAGAAGAATATGACTCAATGCCTAGAAATTTTATTATAAAGTGACTTCCAAATTATCAATCATATATGAGGATAGCATAGAGACATATCTGGATATTCATTGTCTAAAATAGATCAGTATGTCTCCTGTGCACTCTTTCTTAGGAAGATAATAGACGACATGCTTTGGGAATACCTGAGAAAAAAGCAAGGAGGAAGATTCAAGAATCAAGGGCTCAGATTCAAGAATCAAGGATTCGAATACAAGATGCCAACAAAGGTAGGGACCAGTATAGTCAAGTGTGCACCACCAAAACAGAGCATAGATCACAGGAAGAGATGAAGGGCTGGTGGAGGGAGAAGGTGGAAGTTGCTTAGGATTATGTTTCAAAACTTAGAAAAAAATTCAGATCAACACGATATATTTTTGGAATATTTATTTTAATAAATTTATTTTGAAAAATATAGAAAACATAAAAATACTTCTAGAAAAACAAGCAAACAACTGAGGCAACATTAAATCTAGGAAAAAAAGGCATTATTGGAAAGGAACTACAATTATAATTTATCCTTTGGCCCCAAAGTGAA
Source organism: Pan paniscus (assembly GCF_029289425.2). NCBI lineage: Eukaryota > Metazoa > Chordata > Mammalia > Primates > Hominidae > Pan > Pan paniscus. The sequence goes on along the minus strand of NC_073255.2, from coordinate 152,113,882 downwards.
AAATGTTTATGTAATAGTATTTATATAAACACTCACTATTACCTTAGCCAAAAATGTATAATTTAATTATAATGACAGAGTGGGAGAGAGGATGAAGGTGGGAAGTATTAGAGAGAGGTTAATCCTATACTTCAAAAACAAAATGTCAATATATTATTTATATAAGGTGAAATAGAAATCAAGAAATCAAGAAAAATCAAAGAAATACACATATCTGATATGATTTGGATCTGTGTCCCCAGCCAAATCTCAGGTTGAATTGTAATCCCCAATGTTGGAGGTAAGGCCTTGTGGGAGGTGATTGGATCATGGGGATGGATTTCTCATGATTGGTTTAGCACCATCCTCTTGGTACTATTCTCATGATAGTGAGTGGATTCTCAGGAGATCTGATTGTTTAAAATTGTGTGTAGCACCTCCTCCCTCACTCACTCTCTTGCTCCTGCTCCCTCTTCACCTTCTGCCATGATTGTAAGTTTTCTGAGGTTTCCGCAGAAGCTGAGCAGATGCCAGTATCATGCTTCCTATATAGCCTGCAGAACTGTGAGCCAATTAAATCCCTTTTCTTTAAAAATTATCCAGTCTAGTGTATTTCTTTATATCAATGTAAGAACAGACTAATACATTTTTATATGTAAGAAAAAAGATATATTTGTCTAAATAAATAAATGTTAATATCAGAGGAAACACCTTAGAAACATTGAAAGTACTTGGCTTTGCTGAGTAGAATAGTTAGGGATTATGGTAAGACAAGCTGTATTGTGGCATAAGCCTTTTAGCAATACATACATGTATTATTTTCTGAGAAGTTTAACACAATAAAATAAATAAATGCTAATAGAAAGAAGTCACTGGAGAAGATTACACTGAGTTCTTTTGAATCAGGCAATCTAACTGGCTAGATTATGTTGTGGCCTTTATCTTTTGACTGCTCAGTATTTTCTTATTTCTGGGAACTGGTCATTAATTAGAACCCTCTGGACAAGTTTAGACTTACCTGAAGTTACAATATGTACATAGATTAAGTCACAATTTGTAAAGTGCTCTTTATAAATATGATGTAATTGTATTAGCTGTATGCACAAAGTTTTATTACGTTTAAGTTGGTTTTCTCGAGTGGTTTTTTTTGGCATGTATAGAAGTACAAACCCCACTTAAAAATTAAAGCCACATAAAATATCTGCAAGTATTAAAGAAGTATCTTTTTCGCCTAAAAGTTTATGTCTTTATGTTTTAATGGCCTCACATCTCTACCCAAGACTTTGTTATTCAAATTTTCTTCCTTGTTTTTGGTTCCCTCTTTTTTTTTTTTTGGCCCACATGGTAACTCTAAATTTTTTCCAGTCCCTCTGGCTCTTTAGGACTTCGTATGGCTACTGAGAGCAACCACTGCTAAAAGAGGCTAACTTGGAAGGAGTCATGAGAAATTCAACAATGCTCTAGTCACTGCAAGCTCTGAAAGGCACTATTGGCTCTGAGACCTCATGAAGGTAAGGTTCACAGAAATAATTTGAGTTGAATATGGACCACGACTGTTAGACATTCAGGTTATACTGACATCTGCAGGAGTTAAAAAAGAAAAGAAAATTTAGTAAATTTGTGGAAAATCAGTCACTCATTATTGATCTCTTTGGTTAAACATGAGAATTTTCACAAATAATTGCATGATACAGTGCAAAATTTAACACAAAAGCAGCTGGTCTATTCATACAAGTCAATATGGGGAGGGCAAAGTGTTTACTTGGCAGGCACAGTAAAATGGTAACCAAAAAAAGAGAAAAAAAGTTTGGCACAATTCTTTCACTTTTCAGTTTTGCTGCATTCTCGGTTCAGACATTGTAAAAATAAACTGCTTTACCTCCTTTTTTGGAAATACCTGTTTTGTGTTATTTTTGATGACTTAAAAGAGATCATACCATTCTGAATTTCACAGTGACCGACCCATGTATTTGTAACACGGTGATGCTCTTTTATTTCAGGAAGCAGCCAAAAGCAATTAAGGAAGACTGTATTCATCACAGCAGAACACACCCTGTTAAACTAATTGGAAACTACATACTACAATCTTGGCAAAATGTACCAACTATGAAGAGATGTCACCATCTTAATAATTCTATGATAGCCATAGGAGGACAAACAGTTGTTGTTGACAAGTGTTTGATCTTCATAAGTCTGCTGCTGTGACAAACTACAAACTATATTTTATCCTCTACTTCTGTGATCCTTCACCCAGATAAGAACCAACACCTGGCATCTTTTCAAATTTTCTTTTTTTTTTTCCTTTTACATCAGTGGCAAAAGTTAAAAAGGTAACATGAAAAGAAAGATGAAACAGGAATACTGTTCAAATTGAAGGACTGTAGTTTCAAGTTTCAATCCTGTATCAAAACATCTCCGCCTTATCTTCTTTTCCAGTCATCACAAATGATGAGTACAAAGAGGTACACAAACATCAGTACAATGCTGCGTGTGTACTGCAATCCAAAAATCACAGCTACAAAATTATACCTGACATATCAAAAACTGACAGTCACATCCTCAAGATTTCCTCCTCTCATTCCCATGGACCTTCTTTATTAATAAATCTGACACATAAAAAGCATCTATATGACTAAAGTGTCAGTTACTGGAAAGACCGTTTTGATCTATTTCTCAACTTTTAGAAGAAATATTCTCTTTTTCATGAATACAGGATCCGTTCACTGACTGCCGGCTTTCAAATGACCACCTCTTGAAGTTTAATTTTAAGTTTTAAATAAATATTGTATGCATGCAGAATAATTACGATGCTCTAGAGAGATACTGTATAATGACATTGATTCTTTTTTATCTGAAAATGCCAAGCCCTTAAGGCAGCAAAGTCTGCATTTGCCACAGACATGGGAAGGTTCCTTGCATGTGTTAAATTTCAGAAGGGGCATGCGTGGCACTTTCATTAAGATGCTACCGGTATTTCCTGAGTAAACTCCAATTTTCATGAGTTTAGAACTTCTTTTCTTTAGGTTCATGTGATCTAACCTACCAAGTGGAACTCACTGGCCTTCAAATGTATGTTTTACACATATAACTTTTTAGTGAATCAAAAATTTCTTCACTCTAGAAATGAAAAAGCCTAATAAAATCTTGTTTGTAGATGTATGAAAATCCTTTTTCATGTTGCATAGTATTTTACATGACAAGTAACTATTGCTTTTTACAGACTAAAATATTTGTTAGGTTTCTGTCTATATATGGTATCACAGTTTCATACCAAATGCCATTAGTGGATACTATCATGTATCTTTTTCACATATTCAGAAATATGATGAGAATAAGTCAAGGTACAGAGACAGAAATCAGCATTATGTCTTGTCTTTTGTGTCCTCTGTCGGGGTTCCTTAAAAAATTGTGTTCTTCTTCTAAATATATCCCACTCATGACTTAGCAACCATACACATACAATAGGAAATAATAATTCTGCAATAAAGATGTGTTCAGATTCAAGAACTTTTCTAAATGTGTTGGCTCATTAAAATTTGTTGGTGTATTCAGATCAAAAATAGCCTAGTAGAAATATTTTTTGTCAATTGTTTAACAGCCAAACTTTATTTGACACATGGCCTTCTCTGATGTGATTTTGACCAATAGTTTGTTATGGCTGAAACTTTCCAATCCATCAGCAAGCCTCATTGCTTTACCCTCAACATATTTCTCAAGTCTGTTTGTTGCTCATCAGCTCCACCACTACCATCCTGGTCCAGCCTTGACTATCTATCACCTGGACTACAGTTGTAGCCTCCTCATTGTTCTTCCTGTTTCCAATCTTGCTCCATTACAGTCACAGTTCTGCATGGAAGCCTGAATTAATTTCTCATAAAATAGAAACCAGATATTTTCACTCTCTACTCACAGCCATCCAATGGATTCAGGTTAGACTTAGACTGGAATAAAACCCACACTGCTCTCTCCAGCCACCAAACCACTGTAATATTCACCTCAGGCATATTCTTCAACATCAGCTCCCACCATCTTCCCTTCCTTCACTCTGCTCCAGCCTATGCTGCATTTATTTCCGTCAATAAGGGAAGGGATTCTTGCCTTAGAGAATATGAACTTGCTGATCCTTCTGACTTGAGTCTTTTTCTCCCGTATTTTTCCATGACTCCTTCCTTTCTCCCCTTCAGAAAAGAATTATTCTCTGACTACCTTTTCCAAAATAGATACTCTTCACATTCTGTCTCCTTTTCTGCTTTCTTTTTCTTCGTTATGTATATTGCTATCTGAAATAAGGATATATTTATTTGCGTATGTGTTTATGCTGAATTTTGACTACTGTAAAATCCGTGATACCTTGATGTTTTCTGTCTTGTTTGTTGCTACTTCCCAGCATCTAAAATAAAATAGTACCTGAACAATGAAAATAAAGGCATGGATATGTGAATAAATGTAGGGAGGGTAAATGGCTGATCTTTGGATTGATATATTTTTTCAGCCATTTTTAGTTTACCCTGATCCATGTTTAAAAAAATCATTTGTCCATGCCCATGAGCATTAGTATATCATCTCAAACTTTTAATTGTCACATTTGTAGCTCTCTGCTGTACCTATGACACTTAACTGCAGGTGCTTTTTTCAACTTTGTACATAGGGGCAATATTCTACACACTGAAAATGCTACAGTCTATTGAAGATATATGTGTAGGGATTGAACATTTCAGAGCATGAACATACTGTAATTAATGCAAAAATTCTGATTTTGGATTTTTCTTCTGAGCTCTATAATTATATATGCAACTGACGTCTGAAATCTTTTCATGTATATCTTGGAGGCACATCAATTTCATCATGTCCAAAACTGAACTCATTATTTCCTCCCAGACCTTTATTCCCTTGTATTGTTTTTCATTTTAGTAAAAGATACCACAGTCCAATAAGTCCTCAAGTGTAAGACACGGTGATCATCCTACTATTTATTCCCTCTATTTATCTCCCCAGCCCCAACCTCAAGTCACTGTTTGTTCTGGAGTTTCCACCCTTCTCTTGAGCTCCCCTGCCACTGTCTCAGCTGAGGACCTCATCTTCTGGGGTAATGTAGCTTTCTGTTTTCTCCCTATCCTTTCTGATATGTACTAATACTTTCTAATATTTACTAATATTCACTCTATTTGTAAACACAGTGTCTTTTTAAAATGTAAAACTGACTGCATTACCACCTGCTTTGAATACTTCAATCTTTCCCAGGGTCCAGAAGTCTGAATTACTCAGCTAGGTCTTAACGGCCTCTGCTCTCTACCTCCAACTAACTTCATCTCCCGCTGTATCCCCTAAAACTTCTCTTCATCCAAGTGGACAATGTGGTTTTCTGAAGACACTGCTCTTCCAAACCCCATGCCACTGCTCATGCTTTCTTCCTTCCTGAAGTAATCTTGCCCTTTTTATATCACTACTACCACTAATTCTTCGGAATACCCTTAAAGGATTTTGTCTCTTTGAATTATATTTCTGCATTTCTCAGTATGTTCCCAATCCATTCCCTGCCCCACAGAACTGAGTATTCTCTTCTTTGGGTACATTACTCTTATTATAATCGTTCATATTATACTGATTATAAATATGAAATTAGGTACCTCTCTAACAAGTGTTGAATAAATATTTGCTGCGTTAATAAATGAGTGAAAAAATGTATATTCTATCTTCATGTACTTTAGTGAGTTTGGAATTTTTGGCAACTGATAAAAATATACATTTTAAAAATACTTATTAATTAAATCACATAAGTATAAAATCTGAGTATTATATTTTTCTTGATTTCTTTAATAAAAATAAATCCAGTATAATTATTCATACTTAAGCTCTCTACATTTGATTTTTTCTTTTGAACATCCCTTTCTCATTCATTTTGTATTCACTGAGTTAATGCTGATTATAATTAATTGTTTTGATCATCATGTAGATGTCATATGGACTTTTATAGTCATTCTATTATAATTAAACATACATTAATGGACATTTAAAACATGCCACCCTTTTTTAATAAAGCTCATATCTGTGGTCCACTGCTGGTGAAATGATCCAATAATATATCAGAACAGTAGTTTGTAATTTTGATAGAGAACACATTTGGCTTTCAAGTTTTTAAATCAAGGCCATTTTCCAGTTGGTTGAGTACCAAGTGCATTGCACAGATTCTCTTTACATATAAAAGTATTATCTATTGTCATGAGCAGGTTTAAGTGTAGTGCTAAGGGCAGCCTAACTAGATTAACTACTGAGTTATTGTCCAGGCACATATTTTAAAATTGTGTTAAATTGCTATCGGAAAATATAAATTAGTAATTTAAAATATTTGTTATTCCACTGTCAATAAATTTTATTTCCAACTTGACCCTTGGAATTCTGTGTATGTGTATGGTTTGGCTTTTTTAATGTTATCTTATTGCTACCAGGGAGACTAATTTGACATTTGTTCAAAAATTGTTCGTATGTTCTATTTCAAGGTTTTCTATTGGTATCTCAGACTGGTCTAAGATCCCATAGAGGTGTTTCATGTCTCAGATTTCAACCACAGAGTCTTCATTTGTGTCAGTTTTATATTTAGAGAATCTATTTAAAGTGTTTTTGGAAATAAAAAGGCAGAAGGATTCTGCAACTAGATGAAGTTTCCAAACTATTGCCCTATTGTTTGATAGTCATCACTTCACAAAATTTTGGAAGGAGTATATTGACTTGTTACAATGATACATTTCATATTGTAAACTCCTCTTTTCTTTAGTAAAGATGTCTTATCATTTATTTTAGATTGTTTAGTAAATACAATGATCACTTTTGTAGAATTGATATAAACACAGAGGTTGCTAGCGTCCAAACCCAGCCCTTTCCTTCCTTTGGGAGAATGAAGTTACCTAACCAGTTTTCTTCAATTGTTAGATTGAGAAGTTTTGGTGTAAAGGTATTCTTAGAGAATAGGAAGAAATCACAATTATTGAGTACATTCAACATTTAATTTCAGAAAAAAATCGACATTAAGCAAAATCTGTATCTAAAGAAGTAAACCCCCATTGCATCACAGGGCCAGACAGTGTGCTTTTTATTTCTTTCATATATGCCCCACTGATTTGGCTCACGATGGCTGAGGTTGACATTACTGTGAAACAAGTATGTGTACCATTTGACAGAATCACTCTTCCCCATTCTGTAATCCTTACATACTTTGTTGACTAGTAAGTTTGAGTAGTTTCAATTGCTGATGCTTTAAAAGAAGCACTATGAGTTTAAACATTAGAAAAACTGATTTTATAGATAAATCAATAAATGATAGAGATAATTTATCTACTTACTATTATCTATATATGGATTATACAGAATGAAAGATGTCCTCATTATACATTTCAGGGGATCTATTAATAGCTATACTTCATGAAGTGGTAAATAGCACAGCAGAAAGAATAAAGTTGCTGAAGTTAGACAGACTTACTTCTGATGACATAATTTCTATGAGACTTTGGACAGCTTCCCTAACACTCTGAGCACTGGTTTCCTCATCAATGAAAAAAATAGACAATAAAGCATTCTTGTGAGCATTCAATAAGTTTATCTATTTAAAGAATCTGTTATGGTCTGGGTATGAATTTAGTGCTAAATAAGTTTGGTGAAGCCAATGTGGAGTTGGTTAGTAATTGTGGTACCACATCATAATGATGAGAAGTTGTCTAACTGAAACCTGGCTTGACAAGAGCATACAAATTTTCAATTTGTTGATCAATGTATTAAGCATCCTATTAAGCCAAAAGTAGAAAACCATATAGTTTCAAGAGAAACTTAGTATTAAAATACCACAAAATATTTATTTCTGATTATAGAATATTCAGATTATGTATTTATTTCTTTAAAATGTGACAAATATACTATAAATACATTTTTAACTAGCTATTGCCAAAGAAAAGTCCAATTAAAAATATTTTATATGTTTTTCTGTATATTATAATTTTTTATAAAACTCAGAAAACAACCTTCATGAAGTCATTTAATTTCTTGAAATCCTGTTGAAATTGAAACACTGACATGATCTTTCCAGTGTGAACCTAGAGGGACCACTCTAAAACTAAGATAGCTGAAAATGACCATACTGCCCAAGGTAATTTATAGATTCAATGTCATCCCCATCAAGCTACCAATGACTTTCTTCACAGAATTGGAAAAAACTACTTTAAAATTCATATGGAACCAAAAAAGAGCCCACAGTGCCAAGACAATCCTAAGCAAAAAGAACAAAGCTAGAGGTATCTCGCTGACTTCAAACTATGCTACAAGGCTACGGCTACCAAAACAGCATGGTACTGGTACCAAAACAGAGATATAGACCAATGGAACAGAACAGAGCCCTCAGAAATAATACCACACATCTACAACCATCTGATCTTTGACAAACCTGACAAAAACAAGAAATGGGGAAAGGATTCCCTATTTAATAAATGATGCTGGGAAAACTGGCTAGCCATATGGAGAAAGCTGAAACTGGATTCCTTCCTTACACCTTATACAAAAATTAATTCAAGATGGATTAAAGACTTAAATGTTAGACCTAAAACCATAAAAACCCTAGAAGAAACCTAGGCAATACCATTCAGGACATAGGCATGGGCAAGGACTTCATGTCTAAAACACCAAAAGCAATGGCAACAAAAGCCAAAATTGACAAATGGGATGTAATTAAACTAAAGGCTTCTGCACAGCAAAAGAAACTAGCATCAGAGTGAACAGGCAACCTACAGAATGGGAGAAAATTTTTACAATCTACCCATCTGACAAAGGGCTAATATCCAGAATCTACAAAGAACTCAAACAAATTTACAAGAAAAAAATCAAACAACCCCATCAAAAAGTGGGCAAAGGATATGAACAGA